>NC_067441.1:3205658-3293158 GCF_009764475.1 Pristis pectinata
TCACCCTGCGTCTGACCCCGAGAGTGTGTGATGGGACGGTGTAGAGGGAGCTTCACTCTGTGTCTGACCCCGGGAGCGTGTGACGGGACGGTGTAGAGGGAGCTTCACTCTGCGTCTGACCCCGGGAGTGTGTGACGGGACGGTGCGGAGGGAGCTTCACTCTGTGTCTGACCCCGGGAGTGTGTGATGGGACGGTGTAGAGGGAGCTTCACTCTGTGTCTGATCCCGGGAGTGTGTGACGGGACGGTGTAGAGGGAGCTTCACTCTGCGTCTGACCTCGAGAGTGTGTGACGGGACGATAGTTTGACAATATAGTTCTGATATAGACAAGATCAGGAAAGGCCATTCCACCCGTCAGTACTGTTGTACCCAGATGCAAAGTTAACTTCTCCACGTTTGACCCCGCCCATGTTCTCTGTCGATACCTCAGAAACAGGAGCAGGAGGAGGCCATCCGGCCCGTCGAGCCTGCTCCGCCATTCAATGATCATGGCTGATCTGGCCGTGGACTCAGCTCCATCTACCTGCCTTTTCCCCATAACCCTTAATTCCCCTACTATGCAAAAAATCTATCTGTGTCTTAAATATATTTAATGAGGTAGCCTCTACTGCTTCCCTGGACAGAGAATTCCACAGATTCACTACTCTCTGGGAAAAGCAGTTCTTCCTCATCTCCACCCTAAATCTGTTCCCCTGAATCTTGAGGCTATGTCCCCTAGTTCTAGTCTCACCTACCAGTGGAAACAACCTTCCTGCCTCTATCTTATCATAATTTTATATGTTTCTATAAGATCCCCTCTCATTCTTCTGAATTCCAGCGAGTATAGTCGCAGGCGACTCAATCTCCCCTCATCGGCTAACCCCCTCATCTCCAGAATCAACCTTTTGAGCCTCCTCTGCACTGCCTCCAAAGCCAGTATATCTTTCCTCAAGTAAGGAGACCAGAACTGCAGGCAGTACTCCAGGTGCGGCCTCACCAGTACCCTGTACAGTTACAGCATCACCTCCCTGCTCTGAAATTCAATCCCTCCGGCAATGAAGGCCAACGTTCCATTTGTCTTCTTGATAACCTGTTGCACCTTCTGCGATTCGTGCACAAGCCCTCCCGAGTCCCTCTGCACAACAGCACGCTGCAATCTTTCACCATTTAAGTAATAATCTGATCTTCTATTTTTCCTTCCAAAGCGGATGACCTCGCATATACCAACGATACCCTCCTCAGGGTTGTGACAGGTGGCTCTCTCTGCCCTTCCGAGCCATGAACCCTCGCCCCCACCTCAAAGTCTGGTGACCCCCTACCAGAGACAGATGGCGAAGGGTTAATCCCAGGGGCTAGCAGCTGGGCAGTGGGTGAAGGGCCTCCTGCAGGGTTGGGCTGGTTGCAGAGTCTGGTGGGAGGTGGACGTTGGTGGAGGGAGGGGTTGGTGGGGAACGGGGGCACACTGGGAGGGGCAGGGGGTGGTGGGATGGTGAGAGGGTCTGAGACACCCCCCCCACCCCCCCCAAGCGATGATCACAGCCGCTTCTTTCTCCCTCGGGCAGAAGTTCAAGATCCGGATCGAGGACCCTCCGCGGCGGAAACACATGGTGTTCCTGGGGGGCGCGGTGCTGGCGGACATCATGAAGGACAAGGAGAGCTTCTGGCTGAGCCGGCAAGAGTACGAGGAGAAGGGCATCCGTGTGCTGGAGAAACTGGGCGTCACTGTGCGATAGGAGGCCACCGGCTGCCTCACACACCCCGCACAGACCGCACACGCGATGCACCACACATACTACACACACACAATACATCACACATGTGCAATGCATCACACACAACACGTAATTCACATGCACCACACACAATGTACACACAACACGCACACAATGCACCACACACATGCACAATGCCCAAGCAAACGCCGCACACCACGCCTGCCGCGCAAGCACACCACAGACTGCAGACTGTACACCCGTGCACCACCCACCCACGTCCCCCTTCCCGCACACCGCACACTGCACTTTATAACACACAGGCGTAACTGCACACATCACCCCACGCTACACGCAAACACCGCACACGCAAACACCGCACACGACCTGTGCATGCACACACATGGAAAGTGCAGCAGAGAACACAACGCAGGTTATGCAACAGGCGGCAATGCAACAAGTCCCCCTGCACACAGACATGCACCAGAGCAGACCGCAACTAATGCAAGGGTGCACCCACAGCACAACCTCTGGACAACTCACCCAGGGCGTGTGTGCTTGCAGCCCGGCGCAGGCACACCTCTGTGAGCCTTGGGGAGGGTCAGAGGTCCAACCTCCCCCAGGGTTTGCCGGGGGGGGGAGGGGAGGGGGTCGATCCCAGTTCTCCCATAGGTGGACGGTTAGGGAGGGAGGGAGGAAGGGGTATTCCCTAACACCCCCCCCCCCACAAGGAGGCAGAGAGAGGTCCCGCAGTGGGGGGAGTCCGACTGCAGGGAATGGTGACCCCAGATCCCCGTAAAGGGTGGGGTTGCCGACCGGGTCTCCGTCTCTGGACAGATGGCCTCAGGGCCGTTCCTTCCTCGTCCTGACCCCTCCCTGTCCCCAGACCCTTCCCCAAAACACCAGCAATGAAATCCCCCCTCCCCTCCCCACCCCACCCCTCCCTCCCCCTGAAACCAACTCTGTGCTGATGCAAAGAATAAACGCCAATTCTACAGCACACTTGCTGACTCGTGGAGGTTACCGGTTGTCGGGAGATGGTGTCGCGTCTGTGTGTGTGTCTGTGTGTCTCTGTGCCTGTGTGTGTGTTTGTGTCTCTGTGCAAGCATGTGTCTGTGTGTGTTTCTGAGTCTTCAGGTGTGTGTGATTGTGTCTCTGTGTGAGTGTGGATGTGTGTGTCTCTCTGTGTCAGTATGAGTGTGTCTGTGTGTCTGAGCCTTGTGTGTGTCTGTTTTTGTGTGTGTCTGTGTGTGTTTATGTCTCTATGTCTGTGACTTTGTGTGTGTGTGTGAGTGTTTGTCTCTGTGTGTGTCTCTGTGCAAGGGAGTCAGTGTGTGTGAGTGTGTCTGTGTGAGGAGTGAGCTTCACTCTGTACGAACGACCACCTGAAGAGGGAGCACAGAGTCCACTGTCTCTGGAGGCCTTCGGGGATCAGTGGGCACCACAGTGGCCAGACAGTTCCTGGGCAGTTCCAGCACAGTTCCTAATCTGAGAACTGGATAAAGAAACCACTTCATTAAAATAAAAAGCATGGAGCTGAGAGCAGAGGAACACACGACAGCACATGGCTCAGATCAGTCCCGTCACAGCATGTCGAGAGGGCTCAGCTGGGACGATCCCAGGTGTGTACACCTGTTACAGGGAACAGCAGTTCCATCTAACAGGGCCCTCTGCTCATTCCTCGAATTGCTGGTCCCAGTAAATGGGGGATTCACAGGAGGGTCCCAGTAATTCCCCACTTACTGGTCCCACCCTGAACCCATCAACTCCCCAGTTACTGGGGTCTCTGAGGGGCACGGGCAGGGTGAATGCACTCAGTCTTTTTCCCAGCACTGGGATACCAAGAACTGGAGGGCACAGGTTTAAGGTGAGAGGGGAGAGATTTAATAGGAACCTGAGGGATCTGTCTATGGAATGAGCTGCCAGAGGAAGTGGTTGAGGCAGGTCTAAATCAGAATCAGAACCAGGTTTATTATCACTGACGTATGTTGTGAAATGTGTTGTCTTGCGGCAAGACATGAAAATTACTATAAGTTACCAAAAAAAATAGTGTAAAAGAGGAATAACGAGGCAGTGTTCATAAGTTCATGGACCGTTCAGGAATCTGACGGCGGAGGGGAAGAAGCGTTCCCTGAATTGCTGAGTGTGGGTCTTCAGGTTCCTGTACCTCCTCCCCGATGGTAATGTATTGGTATTGGTATTGGTTCATTATTGTCACTTGTACCGAGGTACAGTGAAAAACTTGTCTTACATACCGATCGTACAGGTCAATTCATTACACAGTGCAGTTACATTGAGTTAGTACAGAGTGCATTGATGTAGTACAGGTGAAAACAATAACAGTACAGAGTAAAGTGTCACAGCTACAGAGAAAGTGCAGTGCAATAAGGTGCAAGGTCACAACAAGGTAGATCGTGAGGTCAGAGTCCATCTCATCGTATAAGGGAACCGTTCAATAGTCTTATCACAGTGGGGTAGAAGCTGTCCTTAAGTCTGGTGGTACGTGCCCTCAGGCTCCTATATCTTCTACCTGATGGTAGTAACGAGAAAAGGGCACGTCCTGGGCGGTGAGGGTCCTCAGTGATGGATGCTGCCTCCTTGAGGCACCCCCTCTTGAAGATGTCCTCGATGGTGGGGAGGGTTGTGCCCGTGATGGAGCTGGCTGAGTCTACAACCCTCTGCGGCCTCTTGCGATCCTGCACGTTGGAGCCTCCGTACCAGGCGGTGATGCAACCAGTCAGAATGCTCTCTGCCGCATAGCTGTAGAAATTTGTAGGAGTCTTTGGTGAAATACCGAACCTCCTCAAATTCCTAATCAAGTGGAGCCACCGGCGTGCCTTCTTCGTGGTTGCGTCATTATGTTGGGTCCAGGATAGATCCTCCGAGATGTTGACGCCCAGGAACTTGAAGCTGCTCACTCTTTCCACCGCTGACCCCTCAATGAGGACTGGTGTGTGTTCCCCCCGGCTTCCCCTTCCTGACGTCCACAGCCAGTTCCTTGGTCTTGCTGAGGTTGAGCTTGAGGTTGTTGTTACAACACCACTCAATCAGCCCATCTACCTCAGTCCTGTACGCCTCCTCATCGCCGTCTGAGATTCTGCCAACAACAGTGGTGTCATCGGCAGGTGAATTAAAATGCACTCAGACAGGTACATGGATAGGAAAGGTTTTGAGGGATATGGGCCAAACGTGGGCAAATGGGACTGATTTAGATGGGATTCTTGGGCAGAATGGACCAGTTGGGCCGGAGGGCCTGTTTCCATTCCCTGGAACCAACACTTAATCTCCATTTATCAGTGTGCACTTCTAATCCCACATACACTGACGCCCTCCCCTGAATCCCTGTTAACTCCCTGCTGATCCCCATTCAAAGTATCCTCCACTGATCCCTCCTCCACTGGGTCCCTACACTAGTTCACTATTTAAGGGACCATCTCAAATCCCCCATTTACAGGGATCACGAATGCGCTGGGGTCCCAGTAAATAGGTGGACGACATTGTTAAATAGGGAAATGGGGCTGTTGTTCCCTGTAGTATACACAGTGAGTGCCATTCCCTACGATATCCAGTGACCCAGTATCTCCCAGTAAGCCCTGGTCTCTGACTGAGAAACCACATGCTGGGTGTTTATAAGTCTGTTGAACTCTGCCCTGTGTTAATCGGTGCTGACGAGCAGCTTAGAACAGCTCAGCACTCTCTGTAAATAACTGTGGTTGTGTTTGTGTGTGTACAGAGAGCTCTGTGTCTTAGTAATGCCTATCAACATGCTTAATCCTCCTTCAGAAACTGAATTGTTTTCGAGTTTGCTCACACAACCACAGCCCAGCCTCTCTCCGTCACGTCCTATGTAGTTGCTGACTCACATCTGTGCTCTTAACTCTTTCCCAGCTGTTGATAAATCAGCGGTGTGCCCAGAGAAGTTCACGGTTCATGTCTACTCGATCGTGACTGGGGGTGGAGCTGATGACTGATTTATTAGCCAGCCCCCCCCCCCCCCACTATCTTCCTGCCCTCGAAAGGTCACCCCATCCTGCTCCTAAAGGTGCACTCCAGCCCTCAAGGGTCAACCCATCTTGAGGGGTCAGCCTTGCCCCTAAAGGTTAACCAGTTTCCTCAGGTTTACTGACCGGGGTGTATACTGTAGACTCCCCATCCCCTCTCTCTCCCACCCCTCCAGTACCAGTTCCTTCCTCAGACATGGAGGCAGAGGAGGTTCGCCTTGCTGCAGGAGGCAGGGGCTGGAGCCTCAGCTGAGGTTGAAGTCAAAGTCGAGTTTATTGTCAGATGCACAAGTCCATGTGTGCACGGGTGCAGTGAAAAACTTACTTGCAGCAGCATCACAGGCACAGAGCATCAGGTACACAACATTCACAAGGAGAACATAAATTAAACACAATTTTTGCAAGAAAGAGCACAATTAGAATGAAAAAAAGCAAAGTCCATTTTGGTGCAAAGTGATCAAAGTGGTCCCAGTGTTGCTGTACTGAGGCAGTGATTAGGGTTGTGCCGGTTGGTTCAAGAACCGAATGGTTGAAGGGAAGTCGCTGTTCCTGAACCTGGTGGTGTGGGACTTCAGGCTTCTGTACCTCCTGCCTGATGGGAGCTGCGAGGAGATGGCACGGCCCGGATGGTGGAGATCTTTGATGATGGACGTTGCCTTCTCGAGGCAGCGCCTCCCGTAGATACTCCCGATAGTGGGGAGGGATGTGCCCGTGATGTATTGGGCTGAGTCCACTACTCTCTGCAGCTTCTTACATTCCTGCGCATTCAAATTGCCGTCCCAGACCCTGATGCAACCGGTCAGGATACTTTCAACAGTACGTCTGTGATGTTTGTCAGAGTGTTCGGTGACAAGCTGAACCTCCTTAACCTTCTGAAGAAAGTTAAGTCAATGATCTGATCTCACCTGGAGCTGAGCTCAGCCTGGCCAATGGACTTGTTGACTGGCCAGAGGCTAAACCATTCCTCCAGGGGTTAACCCCATTTACCAGAAGGTTGATCACTCACTTAACCCTTTGTCCTCTTCCTAACTTGCTTTCCCCATCTCTCTTACTGTCATCAGTAAATTTAACACCCAGACCCTTGGTGCTTTCATAGAACATAGCACACTACAGCACAGCACAGTACAGGCCCTTCGGCCCAAAATGTTGTGCTGACGTTTTATCCTGCTCTAAGATCTACACTATCCAACCCTTCCCTCCCACATAGCCCCCCATTTCTCTATCATTCATCTCTTATATGTCCCTAATGTATCTGCCCCCACAACCTCTGCCGGCAGTGTGTTCCACAAAGCTTACCCCTGACATCCCCCTTATACCTTCCTCCAATCACCTTAAAATTATGTCCCTTCATGTTAGCCATTGTCACCCTGAGAAAATGTCTCTGACTGTCCACTCGATCTATGCCTCTTATCATCTTGTACATCTCTATCAAGTCACCTCTCATCCTCCTCCTCTCCAAAGAGAAAAGCCCCAGCTCGCTCAACCTATCCTCATAAGACATGCTCTCCAATCCAGGCAGCATCCTGGTAAATCTCCTCTGCACCCTCTCTAAAGCTTCCACATCCTTCCTATAATGAGGCGACCAGAACTGAACACAATACTCCAAGTGTGGTCCAACCAGAGTACTATAGAGCTGCAACATCACCTCACGGCTCTTGAGCTCAGTACCCCGACTAATGAAGGCCAACACACCACACACCTTAACAACCAAGTTTTCATCCAAGTCATTTCCAACAGTTGCTTGATCCCTGTGCCACACCACTCCTGGAGTCACAGAGTCATTCAGCCCGACCCATTCATGCCAACTGTGATGTCTATCTATGCCAGTCCCACTTGCCCACTTTTGGACCAAATCCCTCTCAACCTTTCGTATTCAAGTACCTGTCCAAGTGCCTTTTAAACACTGCGATTGTACCCACCTCCTCTGGCAGCTCGTTCCAGATACCAAGCCCCCTCTGTGTGAAAATCTTGCCCCTCAGGTCTTCTTTAAATTTCTCCCCTTTCACCTTCAACCTGTGCCCTGCCCTGGGGAAAAAAAACTCCAACTATCTACCCTGTGGATGCCTCTCATAGTTTTATAAACCTCTATAAGGTCACCTCTCAGCCCCTGGTGAGAACAAACCCAACCCATCCAATCGATCCTTGTGTCTAAAGACCTCCATTCCGGCCAACATCCTGGTGAACCTCTTCTTTACTCTCTCTATTGCTACCGCACCCTCCCTGTAGTGTGGTGACCCAGAACTGGACACAATATTCCAAGTGCATCCCAAGCAATGTTTTGTACAACTGTAACATGACATCCCAACTCGTATTCCCAGTGCCTTACTTACGACGGCAACCATGCCAAATGTGTTCTTTACGACCCTATCCACCATTTTGTACACTTGCACACCATTGACAGAGGTGTACAAGATGATAAGAGACTTTTTCCCAGGGCCAAAATGGCTCACACGAGGGGATATAATTTTAAGGTGATTGGAGGAAGGTATAAGGGGGATGTCGGGGTAAGTTTTTTTACACAGAGAGTGGTGGGTGTGTGGAACGCACTGCCGGCAGGGGAAGATACATTAGGGAGATTTAAGAGACTCTTAGATAGACACATGAATGATAGAGAAATGGAGGGCTATGTGGGAGGGAAGGGTTAGATAGATATTAGAGCAGGATAAAATGTCGGCACAACATTGTGGGCTGAAGGGCCTGTACTGTGCTGTAATGCTCTATGAACTTGCACCCCAGTATCCCTCTGTACATCAACACACCTGAAGTCCCTGCTATTTACTGGATCTTTCCTGCCAGCATCCAACATCCCAAAATGCCTCATCTGGATTAAGTTGCATCCGCCCAACTTTCCGATTGACCTGTGTCCCTCTGTATCCTTAGGCAACCTTCTTCCCTAATTGCAACTCCACCAACTTCCGTGTCGTTGGCAAACTTACTCATCAAAGCACCCACATTCTCGTCCACGTCATCTGAATAACTAAGGTCCCAGCACCCCTCCTTGAGGAACACCACTGTTACAGACCTCCAGTCGGAGAATCAACCCTACACTACCGACCTCTGCCTCTTATCACCGGGCCAAGTTTGGATCCGGTGTGCCGAAACACCTTGGATTCCAGGTGCCCTAACTTTCTGCATCAGCCTGCCCTGCGGTATGTTGTCCAAGGCCTCACTAACGTCCATGTACGCCACGTCAACCACCCTGCCTTCGTCAGTTTTGAGCTGTGGGGCAACTTTTTCCATGCAGTGTGTATGGAACGAGCTGCCAGAGGAAGTGGGTGAGGCAGGTACAACAGAATCGTTGAAGAAAGACTCGGATAGGTCCATAGAGGGGTGGGGCTGGAGGGATATGGGCCGAATGCAGGAAGTTAATAAATTGGTTTATTATTGTCGCTTGTACCGAGGTACAGTGAAAAACATGTCTTGCAAACCGATCGTACAGGTCAATTCATTACACAGTGAAGTTACATTGGGTTAGTACAGAGTGCATTGATGTAGTACAGGTAAAAACAATAACAGTACAGAGTAAAGTGTCACAGCTACAGAGAAAGTGCAGTGCAATAAGGTGCAAGGTCACAACAAGGTAGATCATGAGGTCAGAGTCCATCTCATCGTATAAGGGAACCGTTCAATAGTCTTATCACAGTGGGGTAGAAGCTGTCCTTGAGCCTGGTGGTGCCCTCAGGCTCCTGTATCTTCTACCTGATGGGAGAGGGGAGAAGAGAGAATGACCCGGGTGGGTGGGGTCTTTGATTATGCTGGCTGCTTCACCAAGGCAGCGAGAGGTATAGACAGGGTCTATGAAGGGGAGGCTGGTGTCTGTGATGGGCTGGGGGCTGTGTCCACAACTCTCTGCAGTTTCTTGCTGTCCTGGGCAGAGCAGTTGCCGTAACAAGCTGTGATACATCCAGATAGGATGCTTTCTAAGATAAGATATAAGATAAGATTTCTTATCTTATGTACATCAAAACACACAGTGAAATGCATCTTTTGCGTAGAGTGTTCTGGGGGCAGCCCGCAAGTGTCACCACGCTTCCGGCGTCAACACGGCATGCCCACAACTTCCCAACCTGTACCTCTTTGGAATGTGGGAGGAAACCGGAGCACCCGGAGGAAACCCACGCAGACACGGAGAGAACGTACAAACTCCTTACAGACAGCGGCCAGATTTGAACCCGGGTCGGTGGCGCTGTAATAGCGTTACGCTAACTGCTACACTACCGTGCCTGCCCACCTACACTACCGTGCATCGATAAAAGTTGGTGAGTGTCAAAGGGGACAAACCGAATTTCTTTAGCCTCCTGAGGAAGTAGAGGCACTGGTGAGCTTTCTTGGCTGTGGCATCTACATGATTTGACTAGGACAGGCTGTTGGTGATGTTCACTCCCAGGAACTTGAAGCTCTCAACCCTCTCGACCTCAGCACCGTTGATGTAGACGGGTGCATGTACTCCGCCCCCTTTCCTGAAGTCAATGACCAGCTCTTTTGTTGACATTGAGGGAAAGGTTGTTGTCATGACACCATGTCACTAAGTTATCCTGCCCTTTCTGTGAAAAGGGAAGAACGTTTGCTGTCCTCCAGTCTCACAGCACATCGCCCGAGATGCTAAGACATCCCATAGCATCCTTGACTAGATCCTGTTAGGCCCTGGGGGATTTATCCACCTTAAGTGAGGGGGCTCAGTTACTGAATGGACTGGTGCACATTCCAGGACATATCACAGAACTTTTTTTAAATTTTAAAAAATAGACTTTATTTGTGATAAAAAAAATACAAAGAAAGAAACAGAGCAAAAACAAAACCTTAACGTTCGTGATCGTTACATTCAGTAGTGTAAGCTTTAAAGAAAAGCACAAACTTAAGAGACAAGAGATTCTGCAGATACTGGAATCTGGAGCAACACACACAAGACGCTGGAGGAACTCAGCGGGTCAGGCAGCATCCATGGAGGGAAGTAAACAAGAATCCCGAAATGTCGACTGTTTACTTCCCTCCATGGATGCTGCCTGACCCGCTGAGTTCCTCCAGCATTTTGTGTGTGTTACGCCAACATTGGTGTTGGTTTATTATTGTCACTTGTACCGAGGTACAGTGAAACGCTTGTCCTGTGCAGTTACATTGAGGTAGTACAGGTAGCACCATTGTTGCTCACGTGGCCCCCTGCGGTTAGCGTAACGCTATTACAGCGCTAGTGACCCGGGTTCAATTCCTGCCGCTGTCTGTAAGGAGTTTGTACGTTCTCCCCACATGTCTGTGTGGGTTTCCTCCGGGTGCTCGGGTTTCCTCCCACATTCCAAAGACCTACGGGTTGGGAAGTTGTGGGCATGCTATGTTGGCGCCGGAAGCGTGGCGACACTTGTGGGCTGCCCCCAGAACACTCTACGCAAAGGATGCATTTCACTGTGTGTTTTGATGTACGTGTGACTAATACAAATATCTTAAGGAGTTGCACTTGTCACGTTACAAGTTGTTGGTTAGGCTGTAGTTGGAGTGTTGTGTGCAGTTCTGGTCGCCCAGCTGTAGGAAGGATGTGATTAAATTGGAGAGTGTGCGGAAAGGATTCACAGGGATGTTCCCGGGACTGGAGGGCTCCAGTTTTAAGGAGAGGCTGGATCAGTCCCTGGTTGACACACAGACCCGAAAAGTCAACAATTCCTCCCACCCCCCCACAGATGCTGCTCGACCCGCTGAGTTCCTCCAGCAGATTGCTTGTTGTTCCAGACTCCAGCGCCTGCCCTCTCCTGACCACCGGATAAGGCTGGGATTGTTTTCCCAGGAGCGAAGGAAGCTGAGGGGTGACCTTTTCATAAAATCATGAAGGGCATAGATGGGACAAATGGCCAGTCTTTTTCCCTGGGGGGGGGGAGGGGAGACTAAAACTAGGGGGCATAGGTCTAAGGTGAGAGGGGAAGAAAGGGGGACCCGAGGAGCAACTTTTTCACAGGGAGGGTGGTGGGGACATGGAACGAGCTGCCAGAGGAGGTGGAGGTGGGTACGATTACGATGTTTGGGCAGGTAGGTGGATAGGAAAGGGTTAGGATATCGGCCAAACGCTGGCGAATGGGATTAGCTCAGCCACGCACTGACCACCCCTGGTCACCACGGACCAGTTGGGCCGAAGGGCCTGTTTCCATGCTGTATAAACTCTGACTCCTTACTCCTAATTGCTTGGCTACTTGATGTCCTGCCTGCCCTCTGAGTCCAATGTCCATCACAAACTTCAGGGGCCGAATGGCCATTCCCCAGACACTCTTCCTTCTGTTTTCTCGATTGAACTTCCCGGGGATTTCAGGGAGTTTCCCTTCTGAGGGCTCCTTCCATGTGCTGCGCCTGCGCAGACACCTCTTGCCTGTCAAAAAGTTGGCGAAGTTTTTCCCGGGGAGAGGCGGGCAGGCGGGCGGGAAGACCCTGCGGCACACCCCCGGAGCAGCCCCTCGCTCACCGGCTGCCGGCCGCCCCGCTGCACAGCAAGACTCCACGGCAGCTGCAGGTGAGGCGCCCGCGGGATGGGCTGGTCTCCCCTCCCGGGATCGGATCCCCGCGGGATCAACGGGAGGGCCTTCCGCAACGGAGGGACGGAGGGACGGAGGGAGGGAGGGAGGGAGGGAGAGAGGAGAGAGGGGAGAGAGAGGGGGAGAGAGGGAGGAGAGGGGAGAGGGAGGAAGAGAGGGAGGAAGGAGGGAAGGAGAGAGGGAGGAAGGAGGGAGGGAGAGAGGGAGAGAGGGAGAGAGGGAGGAAGAGAGGGAGGAAGAGAGGGGGAAGGAGGGAGGGAGAGAGGGAGGAAGGAGGGAGGGAGAGAGGGAGGAAGGAGGGAGGGAGAGAGGGAGGGAGGGAGGGAGGGAGGGAGGGAGGGGGAGAGAGGGAGGGAGGGAGGGAGGGGGAGAGAGGGAGGGAGAGAGGGTGGGAGGGTGGGGGAGAGAGGGAGGGGGACAGAGGGTGGGGGCGAGAGGGAGGGAGGGAGGGAGGGGGAGAGAGGGGGAGAGAGGGAGGGAGGGAGGGGGAGAGAGGGAGGGAGGGAGGGAGGGGGAGAGGGGGAGGGAGGGAGGGGGAGAGAGGGAGGGAGGGAGGGGGAGAGAGGGAGGGGGAGGGAGGGGGAGAGAGGGAGGGAGGGGGAGAGAGGGAGGGAGGGGGAGAGAGGGAGGGAGGGGGAGAGAGGGAGGGAGGGAGGGGGAGAGAGGGAGGGAAGGAAAGAGAGAGGGAGGAAGGAGGGAGGGAGAGAGGGAGGAAGGAGGGAGGGAGAGAGGGAGGAGGGAGGGAGAGAGGGAGGGAGAGAGGGAGGGAGGGAGAAGGAGAGAGAAGGAGAGGGAGGGGAGTGAGGGAAGGAGGGAGAGAGGGAGGGAGAGAGGGAGGAAGGAGGGAGAGGGGGGGAGGGAGGGGGAGGGAGGGGGAGGGAGGGAGGGGGAGGGAGGGGGAGGGAGGGGGAGGGAGGGAGGGGGAGGGAGGGAGAGGGAGGGAGGGAGAGGGAGGGAGGGGGAAGGAGGGAGGGGGAGGGAGGGGGGGGAGGGGGAGGGAGGGAGGGGGGGAGGGGGGGGGAGGGAGGGAGGGGGAAGGAGGGAGGGGGAGGGAGGGGGGGGAGGGGGAGGGAGGGAGGGGGGGGAGGGAGGGGGAGGGAGGGAGGGGGAGGGAGGGAGGGGAAGGAGGGAGAGGGAGGGAGGGGGAAGGAGGGAGAGGGAGGGAGGGGGAAGGAGGGGGAGGGAGGGAGGGGAAGGAGGGGGAGGGAGGGAGGGGGAAGGAGGGGGAGGGAGGGGGAAGGGGGGAGAGGGAGGGAGGGGGAAGGGGGGAGGGGGAGGGAGGGGGAGGGGGGGGGAGGGGGAGGGAGGGGGAGGGGGAGGGAGAGGGAGGGAGGGGGAAGGAGGGAGAGGGAGGGAGGGGGAAGGAGGGAGAGGGAGGGAGGGGGAAGGAGGGAGAGGGAGGGAGGGGGAAGGAGGGAGAGGGAGGGAGGGGGAAGGAGGGAGAGGGAGGGAGGGGGAAGGAGGGAGGGAGAGGGAGGGAGGGGGAGAGGGAGGGAGGGAGAGGGAGGGAGGGGGAAGGAGGGAGGGAGAGAGGAGGGAGGGAGGAGGGAGGGAAGGGAGAGAGGGGAGGGAGGGAGAGAGGGAAGGGGGGAGGGAGGGAGAGAGGGAAGGAGGGAGGGAGAGAGGGAAGGAGGGAGGGAGAAGGAAGGAGGGAGGGGGATAGAGAAAGAGAGGGGATGGAGGGAGGTTGAAAGGGGAGAGGAGGGAGGGAGGGATATGGATGGATGTGGGGAGGGGCAGGAGGCAAAAGGGAGGGGAATAGGGTGGGGGGAGACATTTGGGACGTATCCTATTTGTTCCCTCCCTCTTTCTGTGGTTCCCTCCATACACACTCTCACTCTTTCTGTGTCTCTTGTCTGTCCCCCCCCCCTCCCTCTGTCCCCCCCTCCCTCTGTCCCCCCCCCTGACCCCCCTCCCTCTGTCCCCCCCTCCCTCCCCTTATCTCTTTCTTCCTGTCACACCACCAGTCCGACTCACCCTCCTCTTGGCGCTGACTCAGACACCAGGGTTGGAAAATGGAATCGAAACCCTGCAATGTGACCGGCCCCTGTGGTCAGGTGTGACCGGCCCCTGAGGTCAGGTGTGACCGGCCCCTGAGGTCAGGTAAGACCTACCCCTGGTTCTTGCACTGAATTCTTTTGCTCTGTCTCCCTCTGACCTCCAACCCTCCTGCTCCATCCCGTCCCGAAACAGATGCCCCTCATTTCCTATGTCAGAAGCCCTGGGGAGGGTTTGAATGCCCTGATTAAATCTCTCCTTCACCTGCTCTGGGTAAAACTGCCACATCTCCCCAGAGAATCCCATCTCTCCCTTCTCCTATCAAAGAATACACCAGGTTATAGATCAGTTACAGATGTGGGCAGAGAAATGGCAGATGGAGTTTAATCTGGGCAAGTGTGAGGTGTTGCACTTTGGGAGGTCAAATGGGAGGGGAAAGTGTATAGTTAATGGTGGGCCCCGTAGTAGCACTGAGGTACAGAGGGATCTTGGAGTCCAGGTCCACAGTTCACTGAGAGGGGCTACGTGTGGATAAGGTGGTAAAGAAGGCGTACGGCACGCTTGCCTTTATTGGTAGGGATGCTGAGTATAAGAGTAAGGAAGTCACGTTGCAGCTGTATAAAACTTTAGTCAGACCGCACTTGGAGTATTGTGTGGCGTTCTGGTTGCCCTGTTACAGGGAGGATGTGAAAGCTTTGGAGGGGGTGCAGAAGAGGTTCACCAGGATGCTGCCTGGATTAGAGGGTGTGAGTTATAAGGAGAGGTTGGACAAACTTGGGTTGTTCTCTCTGAAGTGTCGGAGGCTGAGGGGAGACCTGATAGAGGTTTTTAAAATTCTGAGAGGCAGAGATAAGGTAAATGGTCAGAATCTTTACCCCAGGGTAGAAATGTCAAACACCAGAGGACACGCTGTTAAGGTTGGGGGTGGGGGTGGGAGTTCAAAGGTGATGTGACTTGATGGGACACACACACACACACACACACACACACACACACAGAGGGGGACGGGTCCCACACACACACTGACCATCACTGGGGGAATGGGTCACACACACACACACACACACACACACACACACACACACACACACACACACACACACACACACACACACACACACACTGACCTTCACTGGGGGAACGGGTCCCACATACACACACTGACCCTCACTGGGGGAATGGGTCCCATATCCTGGCAGATTCAGTGGTAATTGGTTTATTACTGTCACATGTACTGAGGTACAGTGAAAAACGTTGTTCTGCATGCCATCCATACAGATCATTTCATCACATCAGTACATTGAGGCAGTACAAGGGAAAACAATAACAGAATGCCAAATAAAGTGTCACAGTTACAGAGAAAGGGCAGTGCAGGCAGACAATAAGGTGCAAGGGCCACAATGAGGTAGATTGTGAGGTCAAGAGTCCACCTTATTGTATGATGGAACCGTTCAATAGTCTTATAACAGTGGGATAGAAGCTGTCCTTGAGCCTGGTGGTACGTGCTTTCAGGCTTTTGTATCTTCTACACGATGGGAGAGGGGAGAAGAGAGAATGTCCGGGGTGGGTGGGGTCTTTGATTATGTTAGCTGCTTTCCCGAGGCAGCGGGAAGTGTAGACAGAGACTATGGAGGGGAGGCTGGTTTCTGTGATGCGCTGGGCTGTGTCCACAACTCTCTGCCGATTCTTGTGGTTCTGGGCAGAGCAGTTGCCGTCCCAAGCCGGGATGCATCCAGATAGGATGCTTTCTACGGTACATCACATCAATAAATATTGGTGAGGGTCAACGGGACATGCTGAATTGCTTTAGCCTCCTGAGCAAGAAGAGGCGCTGGTTCGCTTTCTTGGCTGTGGCGTCTACATGGTTGGACCAGGACAAGCTACTGATGATGTTTACACCTAGGAACTTGAAGCTCTCAACCCTCTTGACCTCAGCACCATTGACGTGAACAAGGAGCGTGTGCGCCACCCCCTTTCCTGAAGTCAATGACCAGCTCTCTTGTTTTGCTGACATTGAGGGAAAGGTTGTTGTCATGACACCATGTCACTAAGCTCTCTACCTGCCTCCTGTACTCCGACTCATCGTTACTTGAGATCCGGCCCACCATGTTGGTACCATTGGCAATTGAGATGGGATTTGGGCAGAATCCGGCCACGCAGTGGTGAATGCAGAGGGAGAGGATAGGCAGTGCCCCGTTGTGTAGTTTAGGTTATCTTTCACTCCTTTAACTTGCCAGTAACACCCGGCCCAAACTTTCTGCTTGTCACTACCTGCACGTAGTGTAAGCATGTAGGCCCAAGCCAGGTCACCATGGCGACGGCAGCTTAATTGGAGCCTTGCATCTCGCTGGTTGGGATCTTTTGTGTCAATGATTCCTTCAAACCATGACGTCTTTCCCTCAGGGCACGTGACATGGGACCCTCCCTTGCACGCCCAGGTCCTGGAATTATTCCCTTTGATCTTCCGCAATCCAGAGTCAACCTCTGGAATGCCAGGCCATGTTTCATTTCATCTTAACGAGCGCCCTGGTGCCCGGAATGTTAAACGTGTGTCCAGGTTCGAGGGCAGCTCCCACTCATGCACTTAAAGTGGGTGAGGCCTTTGCCAGGATGTCCCAACACATCTGGGGACAAATGTTCTGGGCCTAGTCGTCATGGTGAAGCCTTGGGTTGCTCCCACCGATGCCTGACCCTCACTGGGGGACGGGTCCCACACACAGTGCTGCTGATCCGCAGTCGGAGCCTTCCCGTCTCTCTGATGCCTCCTGGGGGATTCTCTCACCATGGTCCTGTCAGGCCTCCCTCACTGAGATTTGCGCAGTCTCCTCCCCATCCCCCAACCCTCTGTTTCCAAATTCACTCCCAGTCCCACTGCGCCATCAAACCAGAGCAAGGTTTGGCAACACCTCAATGGTAAAACACCCCTCCCCGTGTCCGTAACCCCCTCCGGCCCCTTCACCCCTCCCCGTCTCTGTAACCCCCTCCGGCCCCTTCACCCATCCCCGTCTCTGTAACCCCCTGCGGCCCTGACACCCCTCCCCGTCTCGGTGAACTTGAGTGTGCGCATTGGGACGGTGCAGTGGGATTTCCCTCTGTGTGTGAGCTGTGGGTGGGAAGGATCACACTGGGATGGAGGTGGTGAGAGGATGTGGTGAGGAGTTGTGTAAGGCTTTGCGTCATTCCGCGAGGCGGGGGTTGGTGCATTCACCCAGTGCCCCCTCCCCCTCCCCCTCCCCCTCCCGTCACCATCTCACTTCTCCATTGCTGCAGCTCAGGACTCTTCATGTCCTGCCGCAGATCCCCTGCTTCCTTCCCTCACAGCGGGACGAGGCTCTCTCCGGTACGTGGTAAGACGAGGCTCAGCACCCTCCCTCTGCCCTCGGGGAGTCGCAGGGGCAGGGCGACCCCATGCCCCCACCCCTGTGGAAGGCGAACTCGGTGAGGTGCGGGGCGTTGGGACCAGTGGGAAACGGTGCTGATGCCACTTTTGGATCAGCCATGATCTTACTGAATGGGGGTAGCAGATTGAGGGGCCAAGTGGCCTCCTGCATTGTTTCTGATGAGATGACAGCAACGGTTTGTGTCCATTGGGGGACCGGACGGTGGGGGTGAATGGGGAGGGGAGGGGAGGGGTCCCATTGGGGGACCGGACGGTGGGGGTGAACGGGAGGGGAGGGGTCCCATTGGGGGACCGGACGGTGGGGGTGAATGGGGAGGGGAGGGGTCCCATTGGGGGACCGGACGGTGGGGGTGAACGGGAGGGGAGGGGTCCCATTGGGGGACCGGACGGTGGGGGTGAATGGGGAGGGGAGGGGAGGGGTCCCATTGGGGGACCGGACGGTGGGAGTGAATGGGGAGGGGGTGGGGTCCCATTGGGGGACCGGACTGGGGGTGAATGGGGAGGGGTCCCATTGGGGGACCGGACGGTGGGGGTGAACGGGAGGGGGTGGGGTCCCATTGGGGGACTGGACGGTGGGGGTGAACGGGAGGGGGTGGGGTCCCATTGGGGGACCGGACGGTGGGGGTGAATGGGGAGGGGAGGGGTCCCATTGGGGGACCGGACGGTGGGGGTGAATGGGGAGGGGAGGGGTCCCATTGGGGGACCGGACGGTGGGGGTGAACGGGAGGGGGTGGGGTCCCATTGGGGGACCGGACGGTGGGGGTGAATGGGGAGGGGAGGGGTCCCATTGGGGGACCGGACGGTGGGGGTGAATGGGGAGGGGAGGGGTCCCATTGGGGGACCGGACGGTGGGGGTGAACGGGAGGGGGTGGGGTCCCGTTGGGGGAGCAGATGGTGGGATTGAACGGGACAGGGGTGATGTTTACCTGACCCATCCCTTCCCTCTCCACAGTATGCAGGACGACCCGGTTTACGACGCCCCTGACACACCGCCCTCCCAGCAGCCGGTGCACAAACCCTCCCTCAGCAAGGTCAGCGTGTTGGACCGTCTGATCTTCACCCACTCGGTGTGGCTGCAGCTCAGCATGAACTCTGCTACATCCCTGCACATCCTGCAGCGAGAGAACCCCGGGGTGAGTACCGAAACCTCCCCCTCCTCTCCCTCTCCCCCTTCCCCCTGGTGGTACGTGTTCTCAAGCTTTTGTATCTTCTGCCCGATGGGAGGGGGGAGAAGAGAGAATGTCCGGGGTGGGTGGGGTCTTTGATTATGCCGGCTGCTTTCCTGAGGCAGCGGGAAGTGTAGACAGAGTCCACAGAGGAGAGGTTGGTTTCCGTGATGCGCCGAGCTGTGTCCACAGCTCTCTGCAGTTTCTTGTGGTCCCGGGCAGAGCAGTTGTCGTACCAAGCTGGGATGCATCCGGATAGGATGCTTTCTGTGGTGCATCGATAAAAATTGGTGAGGGTCAAAGGGAACATGCCAAATTTCCTTCGCTTTCTGGTGTGCTTTCTTGGCCGTGGCGTCTACGTGGTTGGACCAGAGCTTTTGGTGACGTTTACACCTGGGAACTTGAAGCTCTCAACCCTCTCCACCTCAGCACCGCTGACACAGACAGGGGCATGTGCTCCACTCTGCTTCTTGACATCAATGACCAGCTTTTTTGTTTTGCTGATGTTGAGGGAAAGTTTGTTGCCACGACACTGTGTCACTAGGCTCCCTACCTCGTTCCTGTACTCCGACTCATCGTTATTTGAGATATGGCCCACTACAGTGATGTCATCTGCAAACTTGTAGATGGGGTTAGAGCAGGATCTGGCCTCACAGTCCTGAGTGTACAGGGAGGGAAGTAGGGGCTGAGGTGTCTATTGGACTGAAGAAGGTTCTTGATTCCGTCTCTGGGTTCACCCCTGGGCTCTCACTGCTGGGTAGAGACACAAGAGACCGCAGATACTGGAATCTGGAGCAACACACAATCTACTGGAGGAACTCAGCGGTTCGAGCAGCATCGGGGGGGGGGGGGGGGGCGGGGGAAGGAACTGTCAGTGTTTTGGGTCGAAACCCTGGAGCAGGACCCTGCACCATCACCACTCACTCACTCCATCACTGACACTCAGCAGCAGTGTGTACCGTCTACAGGACGCACTGTAGCAACTCACCGAGACTTCTTAGGCAGCACCTTCCAAACTCACCAGCTGGAATGACAAAAGGGCAGCAGAATACAGTGAACACCACACCCAGCAGCTTCCCCTCCCGGCCACAGCCCATCCCGACTGGGAAATATATTGCCGTTCCTTCACCATCCCGAAACTCCCTCCCCAACAGTAGACACACACCTCAAGGACTGCAGCAGTTCAAGACAGCAGCTCACCACCACCTCCTCAAGGGGCAACTAGGGACGGGCAATTAAATGCTGCCTCAGCCTGTGAAGCCCACGTCCCGTGAATGAATAAATAAAAAAACCTCAGCCCCACGAGACGGTTCCGATTCAGGGTTTTGAACGTGGTTTTACAGCAATTAGTGCATTCGACAGGCCACATCTGAAGTACCGTGTACGGCGTTGGTCTCCTCACTTGCGGAAGGATGTGAACGTGTTGGAAGCAGTTCAAGGAAAGTTGTCACAACCGAAGTGTTAGTCCGGTGGGCAGGCACGGTAGTGTAGCAGTCAGTGTAACGCTATTACCTCGCCAGTGACCCGGGTTCATTTCCCGCTGCTGTCTGTAAGGAGTTTGTATGTTCTCCTCGTGTCTGTGTGGGTTTCCTCCGGGTGCTCCGGTTTCCTCCCACATTCCAAAGACGTACAGGTTAGGAAGTTGTGGGCATGCTATGTTGGTGTCAGAAGCGTGGCGACACTTGCGGGCTGCCCCCCCCCAGAACACTATTGCAAAAAATGCATTTCACTGTGTGTTTCAATGTACATGTGACTAATAAAGATCTTATCTTTTGAGGAGAGGTTGGTCAGGGTGAGCTTGTGTCTGCTGGAGTTTGTCAGAGGGAGAGGGGACTTCGTTGAAGCATGTTAGATCCTGACAGGGTGGGTGTAACGAGGATGTCGGGAGAATCTAGAACTGGGCGGCTCAGTGGCGCAGCGAGGGGAGCCGCTGTCTCACAGCGCCACAGACCCGGGTTCAATCCCCACCTCCGGCGCTGTGTGTGTGTGTGTGTGTGTGTGTGTGTGTGTGTGTGTGTGTGTGGAGTTTGCACGCTCTCCCTGTGACCGCGTGGGTTTCCCCCGGGTGCTCCGGTTCCCTCCCACATCCCCATGACGTGCGGGGTCCGTGGGTTAATCGGCCACTGTAAATTGCCCCCCTAGTGTGTGGGTGAGGGGTAGAATCTGGGAGGAGTGGATGGGAAAGTGGGGAGAAGTAAAGCAAACAGGAGTAACGTGGGATTAGTATAAATAGTGGTCGAGTACAGGAGTTGGGAGGTTACGTTGCAATTGTACAAGACGCTGGTGAGGCTCCACTTGGAATGGTGTGTTCAGTTTTGGTCAGCCTGCTATAGGAAAGATGGCATGAAGCTGGAAAGATGCAGAGGAGATTTACGAGGACGTTGCCGGGACTTGAGGGACTGAGTTACGGAGAGAGGTTGAGCAGGTTGGGACTTTTTTTCATTGGAGTGTAGGAGAATGATGTGTATAAAATACAGAGGTGTATAAAATCATGAGGGGCATCGATAGGGTGAATGCACACAGTCTTTTTGCCAGGGTTGGGGAATCAAGAACTAGAGGGCACGGGTTTAAGGTGAGAGGGGAGAGATTTAATAGGGACCTGAGGCGCAACTTTTTCACCCAGAGGGTGGTCCGTACATGGAAGGAGCTGCCAGAGGAAGTGGTTGAGGCAGGTACATTAACAACATTTACAAGATATTTGGACAGGTCCATGGATGGGAAAGGTGTAGAAGGGTATGGACCAAACATGGACAAATAGCTCAGATGGGCATCTTGGTCAGCATGGATGAGTTGGGCTGAAGGGCCTGTATCCGTGCTGTCCGACTGTCTGACTGGCGTGGGCTCGAAGGCCCAGAGGGCCTGTTTGATGCTGTTTGACTCTATAACTGGGGTCTGTTTAAAAATGAGGTGTTGCCCGTTTAAGAAAGAAATGGGGTGAAATGTTTTCACCGAGGGGCAGCTGGAAGCAGAGTCCTTGAAGATGTTTGAGGCCAAGGTAGATTGACCCTCAATCAGCAAGGGGTGAAAGGTCTCCGGGGGTTGGACAGTGTGGAGTAAGTGGGCAGTGTTAAATAACAGAGGCTACACTCTGTGAGCCAGTCTCGAGAAGCAAGCGGTTTGTTCGTGTGCCTTCTTCAAAAATACAATCACAGCAGCCACGATTTTTGTTTTGTCAATCCAGGGACGTGGGCTTCATGGGCTGAGGCAGCATTTAATTGCCCGTCCCTAGTTGCCCCTTGAGGAGGTGGTGGTGAGCTGCCTTCTGGAATCGCTGCAGTCTCTGAGGTGTGGGTGTACCCACGGTGCTGTTGGGGAGGGAGTTCCGGGACTTTGACCCAGCGGCGGTGAAGGAACGGCGATATATTTCCCAGTCGGGATGGGGTGTTGTCGGGAGGGGAAGCTGCGGTGGCCGGGGGGTGGTGTTTCCTGTGCCTTTGCTGCCCTTGTGCTTCCATCTGGGAGAGGGAGTGGGTTTGGAAGGCGCTGTCTGAGGAGTCTGGGTGAGTGGCGGACGGTACAGACTGCTGCTTCTGTGCGTCGGTGGTGGAGCGAGTGAATGGGGTGCCCGTCAAGCAGGCTGCTCTGTCCTGGGAGGTGTCGAGCTTCTGGAGTGTTGTTGAAGCTGCCCTGATCCGGGCCAGTGCAGAGTGTTCCAACATACGCCTGACTTGAACCTTGCAGAAGGTGGACAGGCTTTGGGGAGTTGGGAGGGGAGTTACCACACGATCCCTCCCCTCTGACCTACTCCAGTAACCGCACTGAGTATCCGGCTACTCCGGGTTAGTATTGGTATTGATTTATTATTGTCACTTGTACCGAGGTACAGTGAAAAGCTTGTCTTGCAAACCGATCGTACAGGTCAATTCATTACACAGTGCAGTTACATTGGGTTGGTACAGAGTGCATTGATGTAGTACAGGTAAAAACAATAACAGTACAGAGAAAGTGCAGTGCAATAAGGCGCAAGGTCACAACAAGGTAGATCGTGAGGTCAGAGTCCATCTCATTGTATAAGGGAACCATTCAATAGTCTTATCACAGTGGGGTAGAAGCTGTCCTTGAGCCTGGTGGTACGTGCCCTCAGGCTCCTGTATCTTCCACCTGATAGAAGAGGAGAGAAGAGAGAATAACCCGGGTGGGTGGGGTCTTTGATTATGCTGGCTGCTTCACCAAGACAGCGAGAGGTAAGGACAGAGTCCATGGAGGGGAGATTGGTTTCTGTGATGCGCTGGGCTGTGTCCACAACTCTCTGCAGTTTTTTGCAGTCCTGGGCAGAGCAGTTGCCGTACCAAGCCGTGATACATCCAGATAGGATGCTTTCTATGTTGCATCGGTAAAAGTTGGTGAGAGTCGAAGGGGACAAACCGAATTTCTTTAGCCTCCTGAGGAAGTAGAGGCGCTGGTGAGCTTTCTTGTCCGCGGCAATGGTGACCCCAAGTGGTCTCTTGGCATTATTGGTGCTGCACTGACACCTCATGGGCAGAGATAGTCTAGCAGCTCAGAATTCCCACTCAGTAACTAACCTTGTCTCTGTGGGTAACACATAGCGCTGGAGGAACTCGGCGGGTCAGGCAGCATCTGTGGAGGGAAACGGATAGTCGATGTTTCAAACGTCTAGCCTTCTCTACCTTGGTGATTTAAGTACATTAAGCTGGAAAGGGTGTAAAAGGGTGCCGGGGCTCATGGGCCTGAGTTATAGGGAGAGGTTGGCCAGGCTAGGGATTTATTCACTGGAGCGCTGGAGAATGAGGGGTGACCTTATAGAGGTGCATCAAACCACGAGGGGCATAGACAGGGCGAATGCCCACAGTCTTTTTCCCAGGGTTGGGGAATTAAGAACTAGAGGGCACAGGTTTAAGGTTAGAGGGGAGAGGTTTAATAGGAGCTGAGGGGCAACTTCTTCACACAGAAGGTGGTCCGTATATGGAGTAAGCTGCCAGAGGAAGTGGGTGAGGCAGGTACATTAACAACGTTTAGAAGAGAGTTGGTCAGGTCAATGGATAGGAAAGGTTTACAGGGATATGGACCACACACGGGCATATGGGACTGGCTTAGTTAGACAACTTGGTCAGCGCGGACATGTTGGGCCGAAGGGCCTGTCTCTGTGCTGTACCACTCTACCTTGAAGTTACAAGGAAAATGGAGGTTCAGTGCCAAAGGTAACTGGTCTCATTGGATTTCTTCACCTTGGGTGGCTTAGAATCGGATTCCCGACGGGGGGAGATGGGGGAGCCCGACTGGGGGGAAGGGGGAGCCCACCTTGGGGGTGGGGGGAGATTCACGGCAGTGCCTCCATCCATTATGTCCGCTCGGAATTACACTGAAGGTTTTCCGAGGAATGTTCGTGTCCGTGTTGCCTTGTCCCTGTGATTCAGGACCTCGTGGAGATGGGGACGGGGATGGGGACGGAGACGGGGCAGAGAGGCGGCCAGTGGAGGAGAAGGCCGGGAATCGCAAAGTGTTCCCTTCTGTTGCAAAGGGCCGCGGGAGGGAGCGCTGCGGGAGGGGCGGCGGGGAGGGAGCGCCGCGGGAGGGGCGGTGAGGAGGGAGCGCCGTGGGAGGGGCGGTGAGGAGGGAGTGCCCTGGGAGAGGGCACCACGTGGTGGGAGGGGCACCGAGGAGGGGGCTCTCTGACCGCTCTCCTCTCTCCCGGACGCAGATGTTCCTGGTGCGTAAATCGGCCACATCCCAGCGGAAGGTGCTGTCGGTGCGTGTGGCCGACGACAGTGACCCCTCCTTCGTCCAGGACTTCCCCATCATCGAGGACAGCGGCAACACCGGTGAGTGGGCAGTGCCCCCTCTCCCCCTCCCCACCCTCCCCTCCCCATCCCCTCTCTCCCCCCCCATAGCTGGGGCAGCACCGGTGTACTTGTGGGCCCGTATGTGAGATGTGACCAGGGTGTGGGTCTGTGTGTAGGTACACCGGTCTGTGTGTAGGTCTGTGTTGGGTACACTGGTCTGTGCGTGGGTACATGGACTGTGTGTGGGACTGTGTGTGGATCTGTGTGTCAGGAATGCAGTAATGCATGTGGGTCTGCATATGCAATGATACTAGAATGTGGATGTGTACTTGCGTGTGTCAGTCTGTGTGTGGGCTTGCGTATGGGCCTGTGTATGGATTGCGCAGCCTGCCCTCACACTGAGCACTGACCCTGAACTCTCCCCTCCCGCAGCCTTCTCCCTGGAGGGTTCAACCGTTGTCTTCGAGGATCTCTTCCACCTCATCTCCTTCTACTGTGTGACCAGGTGAGTCTGCCCCGTCCGCACCCCCATTACCCCTGCCTATCCCCCACCCCCCTGCTCGTCTGTCCCCACCCCTGGGGAGTTCCGTCCCACCTGCCCTCTCCCTCTGTGTCTCTTCATCTGTCTGTACCCTTCACCTTCCTCTCCCGCCCCCTCACTCCTCCCCTCCCCTCCACCCGCCTCTCTTTCCCCGCCCCCATGTTGTATTGCTGTTGGTGGGATCTTGCCATGCACAAACTGCTGCAGTGTTTCGATGGCCGTGCCTCTCCGGGACGTTCTGTGCTGGTGACCGGAGGAGGTGTCGATTCTAACCCCCGTCTTCCCCCCTCTCTCCGTCCCAGGGATATTCTGCCCTTCACGTTGAAACTCCCGCAGGCGATCGCGAGCGCTCGGTCACACAAGCAGCTGAAGACCATCTCGCACCTGGGGATCGGTGAGTAACCCCTCCCTCCCTCTCCCCCTCCCTCCACCCTCACCCTGCCTCTGGGAGGTCAACTCCAGGACCATCTGGCTGCCCCCCAGGAATCCTTGATTTTGTTTTTCCCAGGAGCACAGATCCCGGGAAACCGGTAACTGGGAAACCCGGGACAATCGTCTCCCACTCCACCCTCCCGAGAGGAAGAATCTTCCCTCAACTTCCCTGAAATTCTCCCCAACTTCCCCAGAAGGCTCAGGAAATTCGCTGTGATCCTCACCAATTTTTACAGATGCACTGCAGAAGGCATCCCATCCGGATGCATCCCGGCTCGGGATGGCAACTGCTCTGCCCGGGACCGCAAGAAACTGCAGAGAGTTGTGGACACAGCCCAGCACATCACGGACACCAGCCTCCCCTCCATGGACTCTGTCTACACTTCCTGGAAAGCAGCCAACTTAATCAAAGACCAACCCACCCCGAATGTTCTCTCTTCTCCCCCCCCTCCCACTGGGCAGAAGATACAAAAGTTTGCGAACATGTACCACCAGGCTCAAGGACAGCTTCTATCCCGCTGTTACCTTGACTCTTGAACGGACCTCTCATACACTTAAAAGGTGAACTCTTGATCTCCCAATCTACCTCCCTCGATGGTGGGGAGAGCTGTACCCGTGGTGAAACTGGCTGAGTCCCACCGCTCTCTGTGGCCTTGTGCGTTCCTGGAGCCTCCACACCAGGCGGTGATGCAACCAGTCGGAATGCTTCCCGCTGTACGTCTGTAGAAATTTGTCAGCGTCTTCGATGACCTGCGGAATCTCCTTAAACTTCTGAGAAAGCGGAGCCGCTGGCGAGCCTTCTTCGTGATTGGATTTACGTGCTGGGCCCAGGATAGATCCTCTGAGATGTTGACACCCAGGAACTTGAAGCTGCTCACCCTTCCCACCGCTGACCCCTCAGTGAGGGCTGGTGTGTGTTCCCCCCGGCTTCGCCCTGGGGGAAGTATTGGGGAGGGTTTGAGAGGTAAACTATCTCAGCGGGGACGGAGCCCAGTGCCTGATAGAGTTGTGCAGGCTGTAACCCCTCCCCACATTGGAACAGCCCCAGTCTCTGGATGGGGATTGGTGGGGAACGATTACCAGTGGGGTGGAACGGGGTGGATGGGTGTGTGTGGGGTGGGGGGGGGAGCTACAGATGGGTGTTGTGGGAGGGGGCTTGGGGTGGGTGATGAGTGGGTGGGTGGTGAAGGGTTGGTGTGTGGAAGGGTGGGTGGTGGGGGGGAGAAGGGGAGGTTGGGCGGGGTGGGGTGAGTGGGGGTTGGATGGTTGGGCAGGGGGGAGGGAAGGTAGTGTGGGGGATGGGGAGGGGGTGGGGGATGGGCTGAATGTGTCCCTGTGCTATTGCCTGGCTAACTGTGCCCCTCTCTCCCTCCCCTCCCTCCCTCTCTCCCTCCCTCCCCTCTCCCTCCCTCCCTCCCTCCCCTCTCTCTCTCTCTCTCTCTCTCTCTCCCCCCCCCTCAGAATTCTGGAACTCGACCCTCAACGTCCGGGACCGCCAGCCCACTGACCCCCCAGAGGATCTGGGCAGCGCCTCGCCCCAGGAGCCGGGCAGCCCCCAGGGGACGGAGGCGGGGTCCGGCCGGGTGGGGGAGCCACTCCCACCACCCCCCTTCGGCCCCCTGCGGACCCGCACCCCGGGGGAGGTGTGTGCGCCCGCCCCCAACGGTGCCCTCTGCTTCTTCAACCCTCTCTTTGCCCAGCAGGACCCCAGTGGGGGCAAGAGGGGGCAATTCAAGCGCAGCTTCAAGGTGCGGGTGTCCACCGAGACCTCCAGCCCCCTGTCCCCCCCCTCCCAGCCACCCCCGCCCATCCCCCGGCCCCCGGACACTCCCCTGGCGGGGACCCCTTGCCCCGGGAAGGTCCCGTCCACCAACAGCGATGAGGCCTCCTACCAGCTCCCCAGGACCCCCGTGGCCCCGCCCCGTCTCAAGAAGAAGTTGAGGGCGGCCGGCGGGCAAGGGAGCGAGGGCTACCGGGTGCCCGCCCCCTCCTCCGGCCTCGAACCGGACCCTGGGGGGCCCTCCAGGCGGCCCCTGACCAAGGCCCAGAGGCTCAGCGACCTCTCCCACAGCTCTGATGACGAGGGGTTAGGGCAACTCCTCGGGAGCCCACTGCCCCTCATCCGGGACCTGACCTCCCAGTCCCTCAGCAGCCTGGAGGAGGAGGAGGAGGGGGAGGGGGAGGAGGAGGCGAGGGAGGGGGAGGAGGAGGAGGAGGAGGCGAGGGAGGAGGAGGCGAGGGAGGAGGAGGAGGACCATCGCCAACATCCGCCCTCCCGGTCCCAGGGTGGTCACAGGGTGGGCTGGGTGATCAGAGGTCCCATCCGGAAGGTCACCAAGGTCCTCAGCTCCTTCGGCAGCCCGGAAAGGAAGCTGGTAAGGGCAGTGGAGGAGAGGGCGAGGGACCGGGGCACCTACTTCGGCGGGCTGGTGCAGGACTACCTAGGGCTGATGCGCCAGGGCAAGGGGCAGCACGCCTCCAGCTCCGAGCTCCTGCAGTCGGTCCGCCAGTTCATGAGCCACATGAAGATGGTGCTGCTCCACAGCTCGGAGCTGGATCCCACCGTAGAGGCGCTGGTGGAGGAGCAGGAGAGAGGTGAGGGGGGGGGACGCGGGGGGGTGGGGGGGGAGGGGGTGCACCTGCGGATTGTCCTGGGACGTTGGCAGGGATGGAGAAGTTCTTCCACCCACTGAAACCCCTCCCACAGCCCGTGTACACTCCCCCCATCACTGACTCTCCCCCCACAGCCCATGGACACTCTTCCCCATCACGGACTCCCCCCACCCACTGAATCCCCTCCCACAGCCCGCGGACACTCTCCCCCATCACCGACTCTCCCCCCACAGCCCATGGACACTCTTCCCCATCACGGACTCCCCCCACCCACTGAATCCCCTCCCACAGCCCGCGGACACTCTCCCCCGTCACCGACTCTCCCCCCACCCACTGAATCCCCTCCCACAGCCCCGGGATCCTGGGAGTCGCAACTTCTCCCGACCTTCCTCACGCCACGTCCTCTGTCTCCCATCCTGTAGATCGACTCCTGGAGTCGGCCATGCACAAGAGTGTGCTGAAGCCCCTGAGGCAGCTGTTGTACAGCAGCCTGCAGCAGTTCCACACGGCGGACGGCTCACTGGAACAGCTGAAGGACAACCTGTGCCGTGTGAGGAAGGCGGGTGCCCAGGGGCTGGGGGTTCGAGCCAGCCTGCCGGACCTTGGGACCCTGGAGAAGATCAAACTCAAGTTTGGCCTGATGCAGAAGACGTACTCTCCTGTGAAGAAGGTTCACCTCCTGCTCCACGTCTGCAAACTGATCTATGAGCGGCTACGAACACCCCAAGGTATGTCCCTCCGCGCCGTCCCATCATGCACTCCCTCCGCACCGTCCCATCACACACTCCTGGGTCAGACACAGAATGAAGCTCCCTCCACACTGTCCCATCACACACTCCCGGGGTCAGACATAGGGTGAAGCTCCCTCCGCACCGTCCCATCACACACTCCCGGGGTCAGACATAGGGTGAAGCTCCCTCCGCACCGTCCCATCACACACTCCCGGCGTCAGACATAGAGTGAAGCTCCCTCTACACTGGAATTGGTTTATTATTGTCACATGTACTGAGATACAGTGAAAAGCTTTGTCTGTGTGCCATCAAGACAGATCATTCCATACATTAGTACATCAAGGTAGTGAAAAGGAAAACAGAATTCAGGATGTAGTGTTGCAGTTACAGAGAAAGTGCAGCGCAGGCAGACAATAAGGTGCAAGGGCCATATTGACATAGATTGGGAGATCACGAATTCATCTTTAGCGTATGAGGGGTCAGTTCGAGAGTCTGACAGCGGGATAGAACCTGGTGGTACGTGCTCTCAAGCTTTTGTATCTTCTGCCCGATGGGAGGGGGGAGAAGAGAGAATGTCCGGGGTGGGTGAGGTCTTTGATTATGTTGGCTGCTTTCCCGAGGCAGTGAGAAGTGTAGACAGAGTCCATGGAGGGGAGGCTGGTGTCCGTGATGCGCTGGGCTATGTCCACAACTCTCTGCAGTTTCTTGCAGTCCTGGGCAGAGCAGTTGCCGTACCAAGCCGTGCTGCATCCGGATAGGATGCTTTCTGTGGTGCATCTGTAAAAATTGGTGAGGGTCACCAGGGACATGCTGAATTTCCTTAGCCTCCTGAGGAAGTAGAGACGCTGGTGAGCTTTCTTGACTGTGGCGTCTACGTGGTTGGACCTGGAGAAATGGTGATAGTTAATTCCAGGAACTTGGAGCTGCAGCCCTTGTTTGAGTGTTTGAAGGGGCTGCTCATCGAGCTCTGGGTCACACTTCAGCCCCACTCTCCTGATCTTTGGGCACCCGGTGGGGAGGGGGGTGGGTCAGTTGGTCGGGGGAACCTCCCCGTCGGTCTGCTCCTGGGTCTGACCAAGGTGGAGAGGGTTTCCAGGGCCGGTGGGTACTGCAGGGGCTGGAGTGTGTCCTGGGGAGTCTCAGTGATTCCTGGGGCAAGGGGTTGGGATCAGGATCAGGATGGGTGGGATTGAGAGTGTGGGGTGGGGGGGTTGTGGGTGACAGGACGGGTTGGGCGACGGGGGGTGGTGGGTACGGTATGGCATGTGTCTAATGGTGCGCTGTGGTCGGGTCACCTTCGAGCAGGAGAACCATACGGAGCGGACGAGTTCCTGCCTGCGCTCTCCTACGTGGTGGCGCAGTGTGACCTCCCTGAGCTCTCGCTGGAGGTGGAGTACATGATGGAGCTGCTGGACCAGTCCGAGCTGATGGGCGAAGGTAGGCAGCGCACGTCCGCACGAGCCTCCAGGCCACGCAGTCGGTCCTGTGCTTGTCCTCCCTCCCTGCCTCGCTCCTCCCTCTCTTCCCCTCCGCTCCCTCCTCACTTGTCCCCCCTCGCTCCTCACCCCCTCGCTTCTCCCTCATCCACACTCCCCAATCCCTCCTGCCCCTGTCCAGTCTCCCTCCCTCCTCCCTCACCTGCCCTCGTCCTCCCTCACCCATTCTCCAGCCTCCCTACCCCACCCTCACCTGCCCTCCTCACCCCTCCCTCCCCGTTCCGTGACTGGGGCACCCTCGACGTCGGAAGAACCCGGAGCCTCTAACGCAGCCCAGCGGGAATTCTGGACAGCGATGGGAATGTGGGACGTTCCAACCTGGGAAGTTCATCACCTCGTTTGGAGAGGGGTTTCGCCACCAAGGAGGGATGAATAAATGGATGGGGGAGGGGTCTGATGTGGGGAACCAGCACAGAGCAGAAGGGCCAAATGGCCGGTATTTCCTTTGCTGTTCTTTTACTGGCTGTCTTCACTCCCCCTCCTACCCCTCACTCACTCAATGTAAATGTCTTGGTTTGGATGAGGCAGGTGCTCCTCGATACTGTCCCAATATATGCCTGGGGCCTCTCAATACATGCTATTGTTCAGACTAAGGGGGAACCCAGAACGAACCTCTTGATTTGCTGATACGGGAGTGAGTTATGACTCTGATTAAAGTAATTTCCCCAAAGGAATAAGCCATCATCCCTTCCTCCCTTCAGGTGGATACTATCTCATCAGTTTGTACACCAGCATGTTTGAGCTGCAGAATTATCATGTCAACCAACCCACAATAGGGATCAAGAGCGAGATAAGGCACTCTCTGAAACAGTGGCACAAGCGAAGGAGAACATGCGAGGCCATGCCTTCCGTCAGCGACTTCCAGGTCAGTGGAGCAGGGAGTCACAAGTCCTTTCAGGAGCACTGAGTCCCCCTTCTGGCTGACAGGAAAGCCCCAGGCCTGAGTGCGGCCTGTGTGTGCGGTGGGGAGTAGAACCAATCCTGATATTTGGAGGGGTGGGGGGGGTAGATTTCAGCGCAGGGTTGAGGGAGATTTAAGGTGGCCCAGTCACGCATCTCCAGAGACTCTGGTTCGATCCCGACCTCTGGCACTGTCTGTCTGTGTGGAGTTTGCACGTTCTGCCTGTGACGACATGGGTTTCCCCCCGGGTGCTCCAGTTTCCTCCCACATCCCAACGACGTGTGGGGTCGGTGGGTTAGTTGGCCCCCAGGGTGTGGGTGAGGGGTAGGATCTTGGGGGAATTGTTGGGAATGTGGGGAGTACGGAATGGGATCGGTGTAAATGGGTTGGTATGGACTGCAGGAAGTTTCATTTCATTGGCAAGGGAGAGATGTGAGTTGTTGGACCTGGTGTAGTGGGAACCTCTTGGAATGGTGGACAGGGACTGGGGGAGCGCCACACGAGGTGCAGCAAGGAGGGAGCGCCGCGCTGTGGGAGCGGCGGTGAGGAGGGCGGTGGGATTCTCTCTGACTCTCAATTCTCCATCAAAGATCCCACGGCCACCATCAGAAGTGGGGTGAGAGCCTCCTCACCCCCCTCCCCAGTGTCCTGGGGCTGATTGATTCCCAAACCCCGTTGGTGGGATCTTTCCACGTTCCCCCCACCCCTCAGCCCTGTTGGTGGGATCTTTCTATGCTACTGTTGCCATTTGTTGCTGTTGGAATGGGCCCACCTTCGCCCAACACCAGTCCTCCTGGGACGTCCTGAGTTGGGGAGAGGAACCTAGATGACGTGAGCTCTTTATCTTCTTCCCCCCCCCCCCCCCGTCCTGGGCAGAACTTCCTTCGCGTGGCCTACGAAGACCCCAATCACGGCTGCACGGCCAAGACGCTGGTGGCGCGGCCTTCGGACACGGCAGCGGACCTGTGCAGGCTCTGTGCCGAGAAGTTCAAGGTCGCCGAGCCCTCGACGCATGGCCTCTACCTGGTGGTGGACGACAGCTGCCGGCCCCTGCCCTCCGACTCCCACCCCCAGCGCATCAAGGCCGAGCTGAAGACCCAGGAAGAGCCTGGCTACTACTACTACTTCGTCTACGGGCCTGTCCAGCAGGAGGCACCCACCAGGGCCCACCGCAAACTCCAGCGGGACAATGCTGTCGATCTAGAGGACGTCCCACCACTCTAGCACCTGGATCGGGCCACGAGACAGGGCCCCAGAGTGTCTTGGAGGACAATGGGGCCTACTGGTTGCCACGGAGACGGGTAGGCTCGTGAGGCCTGGAGCTGGATTTGTGGTTGTTTTTTGCACTCCAGTGGATCTGATCCCTGTTACTGGTGAATTAAACTTCGGGAGGGGGAATACGGACTGGTGTGATTCAGGACAATCAAAGTCAAAGTAGAATTTATTGTCATGTGCACAAGTACATGTATGCACTGTCTGCGTTCTTCTGTGTTTGTGTGCCTGTGTGTTGTTCTGTGTGTGCATTTGTCTGTGTAATGCGCCCATATTTTTTTCTGTGTGTTTGTCCGTGTGTGCGTGTGTTTTGCCTACCTGTGCATTTGCCTATCTGTGCATCGTGCACTCACTTTGTGGGTGTGTGTGGGGTAGTCAGGTGAGTGTCTGAGGAATGTGGGTGTGTGTTCGCGGTTGATTAATAATCTCCGTTTTTCGGTACTGAGACCAACTTACTTAGAAACACTGAGGTCTAAAAGCGTCTAAAACTACGGTAGAAATTCTAATATATCTCCTGTCTGCGTTGCAACCCTGTCCTAGGGTGTAGGATTACACTTCGGTTTAAGCTGTATGTATAAGATTTTTAATTAATATAATGTGAGCAGGTCTCACAGAACTTTGCAACTGATTGTCTTTCATGACTTTGTGTGGAATAAGCTTTACATTAACAGAGACAACAGACTGATCCCCTCTCTCTTCAACTCCCCATCTCTCAGACAGCACCACCGACACTGTAGTGTGCCTGGGGCGTACCTGCTGAGTTTGGGGGCTGTGCTGGTGATGAAATCGACTCTCCAAGTCCTGTCCTGTGTCTTTTGATGAGGCTGCCTGGATTAGAGGGTATGAGCTATAAGGAGAGGTTGGACACACTTCTGCTGGGGGGAGACCTGATAGAAGTCTATAAAATGATGAGAAGCATCGGTGGGGTAGACCATCACAGTCCTTAACCCAGGGTAGAAATGTTGAACACTAGAGGGTTGTAGCTTTAAGGTGAGAGGGGAAAAGTTTCAGGGGGATGTGCGGGGCAGGCTTTTTTTTTACACAGAGAGCGGTGGGTGCCTGGAACGCGCTGCCAGGGGTGGAGGTGGAGGCAGATACGATAGAGGCGTTTAAGAGGCTGTTAGACGGACATGAATATGCAGGAAATGGAGGGATGAGGATTGGTATTGTCACCTGTACCGAGGTCCAGTGAAAAACTTGTCTTGCAAACCAATCGTACAGGTCAATTCATTACACAGTGCAGTTACATTGGGTTAGTACAGAGTGCATTGAGGTAGTACAGGTAAAAACAATAACAGTACAGAGTAAAGTGTCACAGCTACAGAGAAAGTGCAGTGCAATAAGGTGCAAGGTCACAACAAGGTAGATCGTGAGGTCAGAGTCCATCTCATTGTATCAGGGAACTGTTCAATAGTCTTATCACAGTGGGGTAGAAGCTGCCCTTGACCCTGGTGGTACGTGCCCTCAGGCTCCTGTATCTTCTGCCCGATGGGAGAGGAGAGAAGAGAGAATGTCCTGGGTGGGTGGGGTCTTTGATTATGCTGGCTGCTTCACCAAGGCAGCGAGAGGTATAGACAGAGTCCATGGAGGGGAGGCTGGTTTCCGTGATGTGCTGAGCTGTGTCCACAACTCTCTGCAGTTTCTTGTGGTCCTGGGCAGAGCAGTTGCTGTGATGCATCCAGGTAGGATGTTTTCTATGGTGCATCGATAAAAGTTGGTGAGAGTCAAAGGGGACAGACCAAATTTCTTTAGCCTCCTGAGGAAGTAGAGGCGCTGGTGAGCTTTCTTGGCTGTGGCATCTACGTGATTTGACCAGGACAGGCTGTTGGTGATGTTCACTCCCAGGAACTTGAAGCTCTCAACCCTCTCGACCTCAGCACCGTTGATGTAGACGGGAGCATGTACACCGCCCCCTTTCCTGAAGTCAATGACCAACTCTTGTTTTGCTGACATTGAGGGAAAGGTTGTTGTCATGACACCAAGCCACTAAACTCTCTATCTCCTTCCTGTACCCCAACTCATCAATATTTGAGATCCGACCCATTAACCTCTGACAGAGTTTCACCGTCTCTGTATTAAATGGGTTCTGGGGGGAGAACGGGGCAGTGGGATCAGTGTGAGAACGGGGCAGTGGGATCAGTGTGGGACTGGTACAGGGCTGTGGGGAGGGAGCCGGGCCATGGGATTAGTGTGTCTGGGGTTGGTTCTCCAGATCTCTCTCAGTTTTGAGTGTCGGGACCAATTCCCAGCCCAACCCTCGGAAATCAATCTCTTCCTCGGGCTCTTGTCTAAACTGGGATGTTTCAGAATTCCAAAGGCATCATTGAGATGGACGTGAAGCTCTCCCGACGTTGCAACCTGTTGGAGGAAGGTCATGAACTGGATAATGACTGTCAACCTGAAACAATAACTCTCTCTCCACACTCGCTGCCTGACCTGCTGGGCATCTCCTGTTCTTTATTTCATCTTTCCAGTATCTGCGGTGTTTTTTGTGGAACTGGTTGACTGGAGCTGGGTTTTACAGGGGAAGTCCGTGTAAACACAAGGGATAGGAGGTAGCAGTAAATGTGAAGAGTGGGGAGATCAGAAATGCAGGCACAGAGAACAAGCAGCAGCTTCTGGGCTTCAGGGAGAGGTGGGATTGGAGTGGGTTTACTATTGCCACATGTACTGAGACTCGGTGAAAAGCTTTTGTCTGCGTGCCATCCAGACAGATAATTCCGTGCATCAGTACATTGAGGTAGTAAAAAGGAAAACAGAATGCAGAATAAAGTGTTACAGTTACAGAGGAAGTGCAGTGCAGGTAGACAATAGAGTGCAAGGGCCACGATAAGGTGGAGTGGGAGATCAAGAGTCCGTCCGGGGTAGAAGCTGTCCTTGAGCCTGGTGGTACGTGCTCTCAGGCTTTCGTATCTTCTGCCTGATGGGTATTGTGTTCAGTTCTGGTCGCCTCATTATAGGAAGGATGTGGAAGCTTTAGAGAGGGTGCAGAGGAGATTTACCAGGATGCTGCCTGGATTGGAGAGCATGTCTTATGAGGATAGGTTGAGCGAGCTCGGGCTTTTCTCTTTGGAGAGGAGGAGGATGAGAAGTGACTTGATAGAGGTGCACAAGAGGCACAGATCGAGTGGACAGTCAGAGACTTTTTCCCAGGGCGACAATGGCTAACATGAAGGGACATAATTTGAAGGTGATTGTGTAAAAAAACTTACCCCTCACATCCCCCTTATACCTTCATCCAGAGAGTGGTGGGTGCGTGCGACGCACTGCCGGCAGAGGTTGTGGGGGCTGATACATCAGGGACATTTCAGAGACTCTTAGATGGACACATGAATGATAGAAAAATGGGGGGGCTATGTGGGAGGGAAGGGCTGGATAGATCTTAGAGCAGGATAAACGTCAGCACAACATTGTGGACTGAAGGGCCTGTACTGTGCTGTAGTGCTCTCTGGGGTGGCGGAGGGTAGAGAATGTCCGGGGTGGGAGGGGTCCTCGATTATGTTGGCTGCTTTCCCGAGGTAGGGGGAGGAATGACCAGCAAACAAGGCTGTCCCTTTCAGGTTATTTGGACCGATCAGAGACCATGGACTTTGGAGGGTGATGTGTCTTCAATTCCTGCGTAATTGCCAAAGTCAAGCTTACTTTTGGCGACACTATTTGGAACAAAACAACAAACAGAGCCCCAGGAACTAAAGGCTTAATGTACGAGGAGCGTTTGCCGTCTCGGGGCCTGTACTCGATGGAGATCAGGGGGGTGGGGGGAGAGATCTCACAGAAACCTACCGGATACTGAAAGGCCTGGATAGAGCGGACGTGGAGAGGACGTTTCCATCAGTGGGAGAGTCCGGGATCCGAGGGCACAGCCTCAGAATGAAGGGACGTCCCTTTAGGACTGAGATGAGGAGGAATTTCTTCAGTCAGAGGGCAGTGAATCTGTGGAATTTGTTGCCACAGACGGCTGTGGAGGCCAAGTCATTGGGTGTATTTAAGGCAGAGATTGATGGATTTTTGATTGGTGAGGGGAGAAGGCAGGATAATGGGGTTGAGAGAAAAATAAATCAGCCTTGATTGAATAGCAGAGCAGACTCGATGGGCTGAATGGCCTAATTCTGCTCCTATATCTTGCTTAAACAGGTAAACGTTCCTGACTTAACCTGCCACCCCCCCCCCCACTCCCTTCTCCCCTCACTCACTCCCACCATCCCACTGAGTGAGTCCTGTACTTCACTCTCAGATTCCTCGAGGGATGATTTGGAGCCACCATGCGCCGGTGGTGGAGGGAGGGGGTGTTTAGGGGGGTGGGTGGGGTGCCGATCGAGCGGGCTGCTTTGTCCTGGACGGTGCCGAGCTTCCCGAGAGTTGTCGGCGCCGCACTCTCCCAGGCCAGTGGGGAGTGTCCCGTCACACTCCTGACCTGTGCCTTGTAGATGGGGGAAAGGCCTCGGGGTATCAGGAGGTGCGTCACTCACCGTGGGATCCCCGGCCTCTGACCCTGTAGCCACGGGGTCTACGTGTCTGGTCCGGTTGAGTTTCTGGTCAGTGGTGATCCCCAGGACGTTGACGGTGGGGGACCCGGCGATGGGAATGTCATTGGACGCCAAGGGTAGGTAGTCAGACTCCACCGTTGGGGGTGGTCATTGCCCGACACGTGTGTGTGGTGAATGTTACTCACCACAGATCAGGCCATGTCTGAACATGGTCCAGGTCTCACTGTACGCAGGCACGGGCTGCTTCATCGGCTGAGGAGCTGAACATCGTGCGATGATCGGTGAAACTTCCTCACGTCCGGCCTTGTGACGGAAGGAAGGTCAGTGGTGAAGCGGCTGAAGGTGGTCGGGCCCAGGACACTGCCTGGAGGGACCCCTGCAGTGATGTCCTGGGACAGAGATGATCGCCCTCCAACTGCCACATTGCAGTTAAACATCTGGTCAACTGCAATCCCTGGCATGGTGAAAATATGGAGCACAGAACAGTCCAGCACAGGAACAGGCCCTTCGGCCCACAATGTTGTGCCGAACATGATGCCAAATTAAAGTAAATCTCTTCTGCCTGCACGTGGTCCATATCCCTCATTCTCTGCACATTCATGTGTCTAACAGCCTCTTAAACCCCTCTATCGTATCTGCCTCCACCCCCACCCCTGGCAGCCCGTTCCAGGTACCCACCACTCTCTGTGTAAACAAAAACTTGCCCCGCACATCTCCTTTGAACTTTTCCCCTCTCACCTTAAATGTATGCTCTCTCGTATTCAACATTTTTACCCCAGAGAAAAAGATTCTGTCTACTCTATCTCTGCCTCTCATATTATAAACCTCTATCAGGTCTCCCCTCAGCCTCTGCCGCTCCAGAGAAAACAACCCAAGTTTGTCCAACAAGTTTGCCTCTAATCCAGGCAGCATCCTAGTGAACCTCTTCTGCACCCTCTCCAAAGCCTCCACATCCTCCCCGTAACGGGGCGACCAGAACTGCACACAATACTCCAAGTGCGGCCTCACCAGAGTTATATACAGCTGCAACATTGCTTACTTGCTCTTGAGCTCAATGCCTCGACTGATGAAGGCAAGCATGCTGTACGCCTTCTTTACCACCCGATCTAACAAGACCCCTCTGTTCATCAGTGCTGTTAGGGTCCTGCCATTAACTGTAGACTTTCCTGTAACATTAGACCCCCCCCCCCCCAAGTGCAAATACCTCACACTTGCTCGGAAAGTGGGAATTGGCGACGGTATCTCTGTCCAGCGCTGACCGGAGGTGATTAAACACTTGCCCCATTCCCATTTAAGAAGCCATAAATGCATCCCTTTGCCTCAACGGTGAGACCCGTCACCTCCCTACTCCCACATTCGGCGGGAGGATTTCCTACTTATGGAAGTTATCCTGACTCTTGCTGGAACCTTGCTCCTCATCCCAACATCACTGAAGCAAACAATCCAGGCCATTGCTGCATGGCTGTGGGATCTTGCTGTGCTAAATTTGCTCTCCAACCCCTCCCACAATTGTCCTTCCCAAGTAAATATCTAATTGTTTGTCCAAAAGCGCTGGAATAAAAGTGGACCAACATGCAAATCAATGCAAATGTTTTAATGCAGTTTCCCCCATTCAGAGTTCTGCTCTCTTGGGCATTTCTACCAGTGGCTGCAGTCATTTAAACAGATCAGGTTGCAACTGCTCCGTGCAAAGCAGAAGGGCAGATGATGCAGCGGGGTGGGTGGGGGGGGGGGGGGAGGTGGACGAAGCCCCTTTAAAGCCACTCATTCTGAACCGGAAGGAACGGCGACTGGATGGGATCGTCGTCCTGGCCCAATCAGGGAGGAGCTTCCCCTGGTGCCAGCAGCGCTCGATCAATCGGACGCGTCGGTGGGCGTGACTGACGGTTGATGGGCGGGGCCCCATCTGCTGGCATTTAAAGTGGGACTGTCATCCAGTTGGCAGCATTGAGATTTATTTGATTTTTGTGTTTATTCTGGTTAGATTTAGCTTTGATGTTGTTTTAAAGCGTGGTAAAAGTTTCCCCCTCTCTTCATCTGCATGCTGATTGTGAGGCAGCTTTCAAGCAGAGCGCCGGGAGGCATCCAGGAAGGAGTTCCATTCTAACAGTGAAACCGTCTCAAAAGGAAAAAGCTCTGTCTCTCTCCTCCTCTGTACATGTGTACATCTGTGTTAACTTCTTTTCTACATTGAGAAGAGAAATATTCTTAATTTCCGTGAAATTTACTAGAACCCCCATCAGTTTCAGCAATGGCAGAAGGTAAGACAAAGTTCCACCTAATTATTTGCTAGATTTAAAAATCTTTCCTTTTAATTCTGCAGCCAGTAATCTCCAGCTATTTATAGGAAATATTCATGTATCTGGCAACTGCAGGATCTATTTCTGTTGAAATGTGTGCAAATATGTTGTTCATTTCTTTACTGCTGACTTGCCACGTAATTAAAAAATCAGTTTTATTGAGCACGACGACCATTTGGCCCATCGTACCTGTTCCAGCAGATCTTCTGCCTCTTGCGTTAATGGACCTCCGTTCCATTAATGTCTAGAAATGCATCTCTTTAAACACCTAGCTGATGCTTCTTAAAGTTGTGCAGAACTGTACGGAGGGGGCTGTTGGTCAGATGGATGCATGCTAGCAATATTCTGGAAGATTTAATGGGATGCAGTGACATTGTTCCAGACAGGAGGTTATGCCCCTAAAGTGAGGATCTCCTCAGTGAGGGAGGGGTAGTGAGTGCCTACTTGACGAGGGCATCCGAGAACATAGCACAGAAACAGGCCCTTCGGCCCACAGTGTTGTGCCAATCTAGTAATTAAATGCCTAACTCAATCCCTTCTGCCTACACAATGTCCGTATCCCTCCACTCTCTGCACATCCATGTCCCTATCTAAGAGCCTCTTAAACCCCTCTATTGTATCTGTCTCCACCCCCACCCCTGGCAGCACATTCCAGGCACCCACCGCCCTCTGTGTAAAAAAAACTTGCCCCGCACATCTCCTTTGAACTTTCCCCCTCTCACCTTAAGTGCATGCCCTCTGGTATTGAACATTTCGACCCTGGGAAAGAGACTCTTGACTGTCTACTCTATCTCTGCCTAACTAATTTTACAAACCTCTACCAGGTCTCCCCTCAGCCTCCGCCGCTCCAGAGAAAACAACCCAAGTGTGTCCAACCTCTCCTTATAGCTCACGCCCTCTAATCCAGGCAGCATCCTGGTGAACCTCTTCTGTACCCTCTCCAAAGCCTCCACATCCTCCCTGTAATGGGGGCAACCAGAATTGAACGCAATACTCCAGATGCAGCCTAACTAGAGTTTTTTAAAGCTGCAACATAACTTCCTGTTGAACTCGATGCCTCGACTAATAAAGGCAAGCATCCCACACGCCTTGTTTACCACCTGATCAGTATGTGTAGCCACATTCAGCAAGCTATGGGCTTGGACCCCAAGAACCAAAGACTGGGTAAAATGCCCATAGTATGAATGGTGTGTGCCCTGGATTCACACACAGCTGATCTGGCACATGTTCAATCCACAGTATACAAACCACTGACTTCTTGCGTATGATAAGTTTTGGTTGAAAGAAACGTGTATTCACATTCGAATACTGGGCTGTTGATACTGGCAATACCGGAGACACTCAATGGGTTGGGGAGCCTGTCTGGAGAGTGAAACAGGTCCCTTCATCAGGACTGTGAGAACTTCTGATCAACGGTTGTCGATTGAAATGTTAACTCTATTTCCCTCAGCATAGATGCTGCCTGATCTGCTGAGTGTTTCCGGCATGTCTTGTTTTTAATTCGACAGAATACCCTTGAGTTTTGGTTGCTGCGTGGGGGACCTTGGCTCAGCAAATAATGTGAAGGGAATAGGGCCACAGTCACCCAGAGGTGGCAGAATCCTGGGAGTGTGTGATGGGACGGTGCGGAGGGAGCTTCACTCTGTGTCTGACCCCAGGAGTGTGTGATGGGACGGTGCGGAGGGAGCTTCACTCTGTGTCTGACCCCAGGAGTGTGTGATGGGACGGTGTAGAGGGAGCTTCACCCTGTGACTGACCCACATTCCCTGGGGTGGAAGGGTTGGTGATCAGAGGGTCACAGAGTGATCAGTGGAGTGATTCACATCTTCTATAGTAAGTAAGTTAAACCTACTGGCACTGAAGAATCACATACTGACATGCAAACAGACACATGTATGTAGCACGTGTTCATGTATGAGTATGCACACACACACACACAAGCATGTGCACGCACCTACACGTGCAGACACGACAGTCCGGTGGCATCAAGAGGGGGTTGCCGTGGGGTAGATGATGTCCCTGGGGTGAGACACAAAGGAACCCACGTCCCACTCCCGGGAGAAATGCAGAGGGGGGTTTGGGGAGAAAGTTTTCTGGGGCTAGATTTCACCCTCAACCAAACCTGGGATCGGGGTCAGAGATGCTCCGCTGATAGTGAGATCTTGCCGTGCAGACTTTGGGCCTTGTGATTCCAGGTGACTGCCCAGAGGTTTGGGATGCCCTACTGTGGTGGGGAGACGGGATCAACAGTCCTGGTTGGCAGAGGGTTGTGGAGAGAATGTGAGGAGCAGAGGTTGATAATTAACCTGCTGCTCGGTTGGAGTGGAGCAGGTCAGGGCTGCTGTAGCCTTGAACACTGTTTCCTGCCCTGGCCGGACCCCACAGCTACTAACTGTGTCCCCTCTGTACTACAGGCACGGACCTCCCACTGTCCCCGAACACTTCTTCCCCACCTCCCCCCCATCACCAACTCTCCCCTCCCCTCCCACTGCCCACGGACACTTCTTCCCCACCTCCCCCCCATCACCGACTCTCCCCTCCCCTCCCACTGCCCACGGACACTCTCCCCCGTCACCGACTCTCCCCCCACCTACTGAATGTCATCCCCCCCCCCTCCCTGCCACAGCCCACAGACTCCTAAATGCAATCAGGTGTACTTCCAGGAACTCTGGCTTCTCTCTTTACCTCAGGCAATTTCGCTGCATCTACACATGCGGCACATTGGCACGGTGGGTACGGCCACTGCCTCACAGCCCTGGAGACCTGGGTTCGATCCCGACCTCCGGTGCTGTCTGTGTGGAGTTTGCATGTCCTCCCTGTGACCGCATCGATGTCCTCACCTCCCCGGGTCGGTGGGTTAATTGGCCGTTGTAAATTGAGGGGAGTTGATGGGAATGTGGGCAGGAACGCGTCACAGGGAAATCAGTGGGAGAATGGGAATGACTTGAGAGCTGGGGTAGACTGGATGGGCCGACGGGCCTCCTGTATTGAAGGAATAGTGAGAATGTCCTCCCTTGCTTGTTCCTCATTGGACAGGGTCCCAGTCTGGGATGACACGTTACTCAGTGCACAGTGTGTGGGGCGGATGTGGTCCGTTAGATCCCTGCCAAATCCAGTGGAGAACTTCAAGAGAGGGGCTTGAGGGAGGAGGTAGCCTCGTGCGTCCTGGACCCCTCCCAAGTGGAAATCTCTGCTAAAAAGGCCAATCTTCTCTCCACAGCTGCTGCCCGGAAGAAGATGTCAGCCTTCTGGGAAGAACACTCGAGGGGGGCCACCATCGAGGAGATGATGCTGGACTCCAGCGCCGAGGCCATCACACAGCAGGAGAAGCCGGAAATCCTGTCCATGCTTCCCGACACTGACGGGAAGAGGGTGCTGGAACTGGGAGCGGGAATCGGGTGGGTGACTGCCCTCTCTCCGTCCTCTGACACTGTTAGTTACGAGATGAAGGGGAGTATCTGGGGGGGGGGGGGTGGTCCAAGCCCATAGATCCCTCAAAGGTGCCGCGCAAGTTGATCGGGTGGTTAAGAAGGCGTGTGGTGTGTTAGCCTTCATTGGTCACGGGACTGAGTTCAAGAGGCGCGAGGTGATGCTGCAGCTCTGTAGAACTCTGGTTAGACCACACTTGGAGTATTGTGTCCAGTTCTGGTCGCCTCATTATAGGAAGGATGTGGAAGCTTTAGAGAGGGTGCAGAGAAGGTTTTACCAGGACGCTGCCTGGATTAGAGAACATGTCTTGTGAGGAAAGGTTGAGCGAGCTGGGGCTTTTCTCTTTGGAGTGACGCAGAATGAGAGGCGACTTGATCAAGGTGTATAAGATTATGAGGGGCATAGACAGAGTGGACAGCCAGCACCTTTCCCCAGGGCGGCAATGGCCGATACCAGAGGACATCAGTTTAAGGTGAGAGGAGGAAAGTTTAGGGGAGATATCAGAGGTAGGTCCTTTCTTTACACAGAGAGTGGTGGGTGCCTGGAACACACTGCCGGGGGTGGTGGTAGAGGCTGATACAACAGGGGCATTTAAGAGACTCTTAGATAGGTAGATGGATGATAGAAAAATGGTTATGGGCTATGAAGGAGGGAAGGAGGTTAGATTGACCGTGGAGTAGGTTTATATGGGTTGGCACAACATTGTGGGCTGAAGGGCCTGTGCTGTACCAGTCTGTGTTCTTGAGGCTGCTCCTCCATTCATTGAGGTCATTACCGACCTTCTAGGTTGTGCCCAGTGCAGTTCTGGTCAGAGAGTCACGGGGTCATACAGCAGGAAAAGAGACTCTTCGGCCCAACTGGTCCATGCTGACCAAGGCACCCATCTAAGCCAGTCCCATTTGCCTGCATTTGGCCCATATCCCTCGAAACCTTTCCTATCCGTGTACCTGTCCAAATGTCTTTTAATTGCACCCGTGTCTATCAGTTCCCCGGCAGCTCATTCGGCACACCCACCGCCCTCTGGGTGGAAAACCTGCCCTTCAGGTCCCCTCTCCTTGGACCTCTGCCCCCTAGTCTTTGATCCGCTTCCCTGGGAAACAGACCGTGTGCCTTCACCCTGTCTGTGCCCCTCGTGATTTTCAACACCTCGGGAAGGTCACCAGGCAATGGGAAGGATGTGATTCAGAGGGAGAGGCTGCAGAAGAGATTCCTGTGTCTGTTGCCGGGACTGGAGGGATAGAGTTACGAGGAGAGGCTGGGATGGTTCTCCCTGGAGGGATGGAGGCTGAGGGGCGACCTCATAAAATGGGCTGAGCTCAGGAAGGCACCTTGGTCGTCATGGACAGATTCAGCCAAAGGGTCTGTTTCCAAATGAAGTCCTTACACCCCTCCCCGTCTCTGTGACCCCCTCCGGCCCCCGAACCCCTCCCCATCTCTGTGACCCCCTCCAGCCCCCACACCCCTCCCCGTCTCTGTGACTCCCTCCGGCCCCTACACCTCTCCCCATCTCTGTCAACCCCTCCGGCCCCTACACCCCTCCCTTTAACCCTCAGGCGGTTCAGAGCCAGATTATGACCAAACCCCAGTGAGAGTTTGCTCCGCGGGGAGCGAGACGGACCTTGGGAATACCTCGAGGATGTTCCCCGGGGATCGTCCAGTGAGGCTCACTGGGTAGAAGAGGGCGGTCGTACTAAATCCCTCAAGTAGTCAGTGCGAGTTAGAAGAGCAACTTTGTAGGGAGATTGCAGATGGCTGTCCGAACAATAGGGTTGTAATACAGGTGATTTTACTTTCTCTTATTGACTGGGACTGCCATAGAGCTGAGGAACTGGATGGGACAGAATTTGTTAAATGTTACCCAGGAATGTTTTCTCAAACAATACGTACGTGGCCCGACTCTCCCCCATCACCGACTGGATCCCCTCCCACAGCCCACGGGACCCTGGGGAGAGGAGGGACGTGTCCTCCAATGGGAAATGGGGGGGTGGGCGAGAGGTTTCCGGGCGGGGGGTGGAGTGGGGGTGGAATTCTTCAGCGTGTTGTCAGGGGATGGGTGGGCGTTGGGGCATCGGTGGAACCCGAGCTGACCCCCCCCCCCCCCGCCCCCTGCAGGAGATTCACCGGCCACCTGGCCAAGATCGCTAGCCACGTGACGGCGGTGGACTTCATGGAGAAGTTCGTGACGAAGAACCGGGAGCTGAACGGTCACCGTGGCAACATCACCTTCCTGCAGGCCGACATCACCCAGATGCAGTTGCCAGGCAACAGGTGGGAGAACTCGGAGCCTCTACAGTCGGAGCCATGTCTAAAATTCGGTTGTTCCCACTGCGGCGACGCTGAGTGTCTGTTCTCGAGTCCTAAACTTGTTTCTCCTCTGTGATCAATGCTTCCCGGACACTCTCCTTAGGGAGACTGTACTGTGTCCAATTAACCGTGGAGGTGGAGGCCAAGGTAATGTGGGTGCTCACCCCCAATCTGCACCCTTGGGTGCACGGCACCCTCATGCACACACACACACAGGAGGGGTGATCAGCCTTCCGTCCATTCCGCCCCAGGGCCCTGGACCAGAACTTGGGGAAAGGGCTTCTCCGAGGCTCCCCGGCGGGATGAGCAGGCTGGGTTCCGGTGTCCGGGTGACCCCTGTGGCTCCCGGATGCTCACCGATCCCAGCAGGCAACTGGGATTGGTGCAGGTGGGCGGAAGGGCGGGCATGGAGGTGAAGGGCCGAAGGGACTGTTTCTGTGCAGTACCTGACTGTCCCGCGGACACTCCACCCCCCCCCCCCCCCCATCACTGACTATCCCACAGCCCACAGACACTCCCCCCGATCACCGACTCTCCCCCCCCACCCACTGAATCCCCTCCCACACCCCACGGACACAGCACCCCCCCATCACTGACTCTCCCCAGCAACCTCCATTTCAAAGACTAATTTACGACTCTTGTCGTTTCTTTTCTCCGGGGTCTAGAGGTCAATAAATCACTCCTTACAGCACTGGGGCCCCCTCTCAATCAAGCCGCAGTCCTGCCCCACTGTTACTTTATCTTAAATGGAGCACGTTTATTCTGAGGAGTAAATTCTAACAGATTATAATTTTACGAAGGATTTTCAAATCCTTACAAACTAGCAAACCGTACCAATGAGTTGCAGATGAACGTGTCATTTGACCCAGAAAGAAGGCTCTTGGTAAATTCGTTTATTATTGTCTCATGTACCGAGGTACAGTGAAAAACGTTGTTCTGCATGCCATCCGTACAGATCATCTCATCCCATCAGTACATTGAGGTAGTACAAGGGAAAACAATAACAGAATGCAGAATAAAGTGTTACAGCTACAGAGAAAGTGCAGTGCAGGCTGACAATAAGGTGCAAGGGCCACGACGAGGTAGATTGTGAGGTCAGGAGTCCATCTTATCGTTCAATAGTCTTATAACAGCGGGGTAGAAGCTGTCTTTGAGCTCCTTCGAGGCTGAGGACTTGATTTTATTTCTTTATCTGTGTAACTCTGAACAATCCTTGCTGCCGGCTAATATTTATTTCGTGTTATAATCAATCATCTAGTAACTACCTCACCTACAGGTAATGTTGTATCTTCTAATGAAGTACAGCACGGTGGTGTAGCAGTTAGCGTAATGCTATTACAGCGCCAGCGATCAGGGTTCGATTCCCGTCGCTGTCTGTGAGGAGTTTGTACGTTCTCCCCGTGTCTGCGTGGGTTTCCTCCGGGTGCTCCGGTTTCCTCCCACATTCCAAGAATGTACGGGTAGGTTAATATGGGTTTAAAAGGGGCGGCGCGGACTCGTTGGGCCAGAAGGGCCTGTTACCACGCTGTAAATAAAATAAAATCAAAAAAAAATTTTTTTTAAAAAGGGCGAACAAAGTGTACTTAGTTAGGAATTTAAGTTACTTGACGAGAATGCACCTTATTTCCCGGAATGTTTCCTTCTATGTTAATTCTTGGTAACTGTATTCTTAAGTGGTAGTGGTTTAGAGTCATAGAGTCACACAGCATGGAAACAGGCCTTTCGGCCCAACTCATCCGTGCCGACTGTGTTGCCCAGCGAGCTGGTCCCATCTGCCCTAATTTGGCCTATAGCCCTCTAAACCTCTCCTATCCATGGACTTATCCGGATGGCTTTTAAATGTTGCTGATGTGCCCACCTCAGCCACTGTTTCTGCCAGCTCATTCCAAATACGCACCGCCCTTTGCGTGAAGAAGCCGCCCCTGATGTCCCTTTAAATCTCTCGCCTCTGATCTTAAACCTACACCCTCTTGTTTTTAGCACCCCCTCCCTGGGAAAAAGACTGTGTGCTTTCACCCTGGCCATGCCCCTCATGACCCGATACACCTCTGTCAGGTCACCCCTCAGTCTCCTACGTTCCAGGAATTGAGGTCCTAGTCTACACACCCTCTCCTTGTAACTCAGGGCCCCAAGTCCGGGCAACATCCCGGTAAATCTTTCCTGCACTCTTTCTAGTTTAATAACATCTTTCCTATAACAGGGTGACCAAAACTGTGCACAATACTCCAAGTGCGGCCTCACCAACGCCTTGTACAACTGCACCATAACGTCCCAGCTCCTGTACTCAGTGCCCTGACTGATGAAGGCCAGCCAGCCAAACGCCTTCTCCGCCTGTGAAGCTGCTTTCAGTGGAACTGTGCACTGCACTCCTAGGTCCCTCTGTTCCATAACGCTCCCCAGGGCCCTACCATTCGCTTTTTTCCTTTTCTAACCCACCTTATTCACCCCAATGCGGAGTACCAAGTCTCTGGGGCATCTGTTTCTTAAGTATGTTAAGGAACAGTGGATTGCTATAAAGCTGGGGTTAGCAATTGATATCCTGGGCCTGGATAGTGAATATCCATCACACTACTATTCAACGGGGAGGTCGGGAATAAGTTCCAGACATTGACTCGGTGACCAAGGCCCATTGAACACCCCAGAGGCTGGGCTGGTGAGGCCATTCAGTCCAATATGCTGTGCAATCCCCTCGCAAACTAGTAATTAAATGCCTAACTAAACGAATCCGTTCTGCCTACACAATGTCCACATCCCTCTGTTCCCTGCACGTCCATGTCCCTATCTAAGAGCCTCTTAAACCCCTCTCTCGTACCTGCCTCCACCCCCACCCCTGGCAGCACATTCCAGGCACCCGCCACTCTCTGTGTAAAAATAAACTTGCCCCGTACATCTCCTTTGAACTTACCCCCCTCACCTTAAAAGCATGCCCTCTAGTATTAGACATTTCAACCTTCGGAATAAGAAACTGACCGTCTACTCTATCTGTGCCTCTCATAATCTTATGAACTTCTGTCAGGTCTCCCCTCAGCCTCTGCCGCTCCAGAGAAAACAACCCAAGCGTGTCCAACCTCTCCTTACATCTCGTGCCCTCTAATCCAGGCAGCGTCCTGGTGAACCTCTCCTGTAACCCTCTGCTGTACACTTTGGGTCAGGCAGCATCTGTGGAGGGAGATGGACAGTCGATGTTTTGGGTGCACGAATTAGAGGGACGACATCTCGTATGCCGCCTGGGCAGTCTCCAACCTGGCCGCATGAACCACCAATTCTCAAACCTCCGGTAACTGCTCCCCCTCTGTCCCTTTTCCCTCCCGATCCACCTGGCCCCCCCAATCACCCTCTTTCCCCTCCCTCACCCTCACCCACACACACTCCAACCCTCCAACCCTCCCCCTCCGCCGTGTTACACTGTCCATCTCCCCTCCATCTTTCGGTCCAGATGAAGGGTCTCGACCCGAAACGTCAGCTGTCCATCTCCCTCTGTGGATGCTGCCCGACCCGCTGGGTTCCTCCACTGTTTTAGTGTGTTGCGTTGGGCAGGCTGAGACTGGTTTCCTTGGAGCGAAGGAGGCTGAGGGGTGGCCTTATTGAGGTTCACCACATCACGAGGGGCAGAGTGGTGGGGGGACTGAGAGAATAGACGAGGGGATTGCTCTGACAGCCGGCAGGGATTCAGTGGGCGGAATGGCCTCCTTTATCATAAGGTCACTGAGGACGGTTAAAGAGAGACGGAGAGGAAACGTGAAGGCTGTGAAATGCGGAGACGTAGGAAATGCCTGGCAGGTGTGTGAGCCGGCGTCGTAGAACGGATGACCTGTCGTAGGACTAGGCCGAACGCTAGGCCTCAACTTTCTTGACCTCTGACCCCTCCAGCTTTGACCTCATCTTCTCCAACTGGCTGTTCATGTACTTGACCGACGCGGAACTGGTCAACCTCGCAACCTGCCTTCTCTCCTGGCTGCAGCCCAGAGGGTTCCTATTCTTCCGGGAGTCCTGCTTTTTTCAGTCAGGTAAGGAGTGTGGGGGGCCTGCATGGAAAAAGCCCAGTGGTGCATTGCAGGGAGAGGAACGATTGTTTAAAAAAGGGGGAGGGGGTGGATCTGCATTGATCTTTTAAAGTTGGCAAAAGTGATTAAAAATCCAGAGGCATGCAGCCAAGAAAATCACAGTGAATGCAACACAGCCTCTTGAATCTGCTCCAAGAAGATCAAGTTCAAGGCTATTGCAACACACAAAGGCATGGGGGAACTCAGCAGGTCAGGCAGCATCGATGAAGTCCATGTTTACCCGTGAAGTTAAAGTTTATTGTGTTCATGGGCACACATACCCGGGGTATAAATGCCACCAAAATTATCCTTTTGGAGCAGCAGCTCAGTATGTTACAGACATGACAAACACTAGTTCAAAGTCAAAGTCAAGCTTATCGTCATTGGCACAAGTCCATGTGTGCACAGGTGCAATGAAAATCTTGCAGCAGCATCACAGGCACAGAGCATCAGGTGACAGTGCTCACAAGGAGAACATAAACCTGAATTATACACAATTTTTGCGACAAGGAACACAGTTAGAACAAAAAAAAGTCCATCGCAGTGCAAAGTGGTCCCAGTGTTGCTGTACTGAGGCAGTGATTAGGGTTGTGCAGGTTGGTTCAAGAACCGAATGGTTGAAGGGAAGTCGCTGTTCCTGAACCTGGTGGTGTGGGGACTTCAGGCTTCTGTACCTCCTGCCCAACGGGAGCTGCGAGGAGATGGCACGGCCCAGGGATTCTTGATGATGGACGTTGCCTTCTTGAGGCAGCGCCTCTTGTAGATACTCCCGATGGAGGGGAGGGATGTGCCCGTGATGTATTGGGCTGAGTCCACGACTCTCTGCAGCTTCCTGTGCATTCGAATTGCCGTCCCAGACCCTGATGCAACCTGTTAGGACATTTTCAACAGTACATCTGTCGAAGTTTGTTAGAGCATTCGGTGACGAGCCGAACCTACTTAACCTTCTAAGAAAGTAAAGACGCTGGCGTGCCTTCCTTGTGATTGCGTCTCTGTGCTGGGCCCAGGATGGGTCGCCCGAGATATTAACGCCCAGGATCTTAAAGCTGCTGTAACCTGATGCAGGTGTTTAAAGTCAGGATGTGGCAGGAGAGACCAGGAATTCACTGCTACACCTGGGGAGAGTGTGGGGCTCAGTCCTTCAGGGAGGGGGAAGGAGAACGACAGAGAGCCCTTTAAGGGGAAGTGGGATAAACACACACTGGCTGGAACTGAGCGGAGGGGGTGAATGGCTTGTTACTGGACCGCAGTCCGGCTGGGGTTGGCTGTAATTGGGACTCTTGGTTTTTGGGACAAGGCAATGTGAAGAGGAGCTTCAATCCCACGGTGTACCGCAAGCCGGCCGATTATAACCGCATCCTGACCTCCGCCGTCATCGGGCCGGATCCAGGGGGGCAACTCTGGGGCTTCGAGATCGTGATGAGCAAGTCCGTGCAGGCGTACATCAAGGTGGGTGGGCGGGGCCAATGGCCCGATGGGGCGGGGCCAGTCTTTCGGGGGTGTGGCCACCTGTGGGGTAGCTGCTATGGGCGGGGCTTGATATACTGGGTGGGATTGTCTGGGGGCAGGGGCCCTGTTAGTGGGCGGGACTGGGTCTATGGGGCAGGGACGCCATTGGTGGGCAGGGTTAGGTTGGCAGAAGGGGGCAATTGGCAGGGTCAGGTCTGGAGGGAGGGGCCTCGGTGGGCGGGGCCAGTGCTGGAGGGAGGGGCCTGGGTGGGGGGGGCCAGTGCTGGAGGGAGGGGCCTCGGTGGGCGGGTATTGTGCTGGAGGGAGGGGCCTCGGTGGGCGGGGCCAGTGCTGGTGGGAGGGGCCTCGGTGGGCGGGTATTGTGCTGGTGGGAGGGGCCTCGGTGGGCGGGTATTGTGCTGGTGGGAGGGGCCTCGGTGGGCGGGGCCAGTGCTGGAGGGAGGGGCCTCGGTGGGCGGGTATTGTGCTGGTGGGAGGGGCCTCGATGGGCGGGTATTGTGCTGGTGGGAGGGGCCTCGGTGGGCGGGTATTGTGCTGGAGGGAGGGGCCTCGGTGGGCGGGTATTGTGCTGGTGGGAGGGGCCTCGGTGGGCGGGTATTGTGCTGGAGGGAGGGGCCTCGGTGAGCGGGTATTGTGCTGGAGGGAGGGGCCTCGGGTGGGCGAGGCCAGTGCTGAGGGGGGATGGGGCCCTAGTGGGTTGGGCTGGCTCTGGGGTGGGGCCCTATTGGTGGGAGGGGCCGTCGGTGTACGGGGCATCTCAGGTGGGTGGGGCTCACAGTTGGGAGGGCATCTCTGGTGGAGAGGCCCTATTGGTGGCTGGGGTCCTTGGCGGGCGAGGCCGATTCTGGTGGGTGGGACCAGCTTCGGGGGCGGGGCTCTATCGGTGGGCAGAGTACCTCTGGGGGGTGGGGCCCTTGGTGGGAGGGGCCAGCTATGGGGGCGGGGCTATCGGCGGCAGGGTCTTGGGTGGGGCCCTCGGTAGGCAGGGCCCTCATTGGGTGGAGCCAGCTCCAGGGGCAGGGCTCTAACAGTGGGTGGGGTATCTCTGGTGGGTGGGGCCCTGGGGGCGGGGCCAGCTCTGGGGCGGGGCTTTATTGGTGGGCGGGGCCAGCTTTGAGGGCGGGGCTCCACCGGTGGGCGGGGCCTGCTGACGCCGCCCTCCTGCCCCCGCAGCTGAAGCGGAACCAGAACCAGGTGTGTTGGCTGCTGCAGAAGGTGGCCCGCGACCGCTCGGCCCATCAGGGCTACCCCACCTTCCAGCAGTTCCTGGACGGGCAGCAGTACTCGCGGAGCGGCATCCTGCGGTACGAGCGCATCTTCGGGCATGGCTTCATCAGCGCAGGAGGACTCCGCACCACCAAGGTACGGTGCTCCCACCTCCCCCCACCCGCGACGCTCCCCCCGTTCCCCCCCGCGCCCCCCGCGGGTCTCTCCCCTTCCCATCCCCCACCCATCTGCGGGGCTCTCCCCTCGTCTCCACCCCGCGGCGCTCCCTCGTTCCCCCCCCCTCAGCGGCGCGACACTCCCCACCATCAGCAGTGCTCCATCTCGCAGCGATCCCTTGATGTACCCGTTCCTCGGCGCTCAACCCCCCGCCACCCCGAGTGAAAAGGTCCCCCTCCCTGTAGGATCTGAATACCCCGGGGAGTCTCCCCCAGAACCCCACCCGGTGCCAAGCCCAGTGACATACCAGTCGACCCATCCACTGCTCCCTGCCCCCCCCCCCCCCCCCCCCCCCCGGATCCCGGCTTCTCACCCTGTCTCCTTCTGCTTTTCAGGAGTTTGTGGAGCTGCTGAAACTGTCCCCGGGTCAGTCGGTGCTGGACGTGGGATGTGGGATTGGAGGTGGAGACTTCTACATGGCCAAGGTAATGCAGTGGGTGCTCACCCCCAATCTGCACCCTTGGGTGCACGGCACCCTCACGCATGCACACAGGAGGGGTGATCAGCCTACAGTCCAATCCACCCCAGGGCCCTGGACCAGAACTTGGGGAAAGGGCTTCTCCAAGGCTCCCCGGCGGGATGAGCAGGCTGGGTTCCAGTGTCCGGGTGACCCTGGAACCCAGCCTGTGGCTCCTGGACGCTCATCAATCCCAGCAGGCAACTGGGATTGGTGCAGGTGGGCGGAAGGGTGGGCATGGAGGTGAAGGGTCTAAGGGCCTGTTTCCGTGCTGTGCCTGACTGTCCCACAGCTCACGGACACTCCACCCCCCCCATCACCGACTCTCCCCACCCACTGAATCCCCTCCCACACCCCACAGACACTCCCCTATTCTCTGTCGAAGATACTCCCTGCCCCTCTCCCACTTCTCTCCGACTGAAACCTAACTTGGACCTTGGCTGTTTCCCACTTCTGGTGAAGGGCCACAGACCTGAAACATTGACTGCTTCTCTCCCCACAGATGCTGCCTGACTAGCTGAGCGTTTGTAACATTCACTGATTTTATTCCAGAAGCTAAAAGGTTGAATGGGAAGTGAAGCTGCTTCCAATCTCTCGTTACAGAATTACGGCGTTGAAGTTCTGGGAATTGATCTATCAGCCAACATGGTGGAGATTGCAATGGAGCGTGCTGTAACTGAGGACACGCCATTGGTAGGGCAGTGTGCACACTCGACAGGCGTTTCCCTGGGGGAATTGATGGTGTGGAGAATGGGAACGGTTAAACCCACCCAAATAAACACAGAGACACGAGTACCCCGCACCCCTCCCCGTCTCTGTGACCCCCTCCGGCCCCCCGCACCCCTCCCCGTCTCTGTAACTTCCGAGATACTTGCTCTTCTCCAGTGTTGCCCCTGAGCACCTGTGACCTGACCTCCTGAAACCCCTCACCGCAACCCCCCCCACCCCCGGTAAAGTTCCACCCCTCCCCACACCACCAAGACCCCATTAAAATCAACCTCTTCGTCCAAGTTCCCAGTCACCTGTCCATGTGTCCCTGCATGACATGGGGCCAACCTTAGGTTACTGCTCCTGTGACGAACTTTTTAGAATATCTCACAATATTCTAGGTGCTGTGTAAATTTGCGTGGTTTGCCTCTGAGATCAGTTCACGGGCAATGAGCTGAGGATGACAGAGTCGAGAGCGAGAATGGGCGACTGGGACATTTACGTCTGCTCTGCCATTCAGTAAGATCTTGGCCCTGGCTCTGCTCTCACGCCTGTTCCTCCTAACCCTGTAGTCATACAGCAAGGAAACAGGCCCTTCGGCCCATCCCTTCCATGCTGACTGTGTTGCCCAGCGAGCTAGTCCCATCTGCCTGCGTTGGGCCCATAGATCTCTACACCTCTCCTATCCATGGACTTATCCAGACGGTTTTTAAACGTTACTAATGTGACCGCCTCAGCCACTATTCCAAATACGCACCGCCCTTCGCATGAAGAAGCCGCCCCTGATGTCCCTCTTAAATCTCTCGCCTCTGATCTTAAACCTCTGCCCTCTTGTTTTTAGCTCCCCCTCCCTGGGAAAAAGACTGTGTGCTTTCACCCTGCCTATGCCCCTCGTGATTTTATGCACCTCTACCAGGTCAAGGTCAAAGTCGAGTTTATTGTCAGATGCACAAGTCCATGTGTGCACAGGTGCAGTGAAAAACTTGCAGCAGCATCACAGGCACAGAGCATCAGATAAGCAGCGTTCACAAAAAAACATAAATTAAACATAAATTACACACAATTTTTACAAGAAAAGAACACAATTGGAACAAAAAAGTCCATTTTAGTGCAGAGTGATCAGAGAGGTCCCAGTGTTGCTGTACTGAGGTGGTGATTAGGGTTGTGCTGGTTGGTTCAAGAACTGAATGGTTGAAGGGAAGTAGCTGTTCCTGAACCTGGTGGTGTGGGACTTCAAGCTTCTGTACCTCCTGCCTGATGGGAGCTGCGAGGAGATGGCACGGCCCGGATGGTGGGGATCTTTGGTGGATGTTGAGGCAGCGCCTCCTGTAGATGCTCCCGATGGTGGGGAGGGATGTGCCTGGGATGTGTTGGGCTGAATCCACGACTCTCTGCAGCTTCCCGTGCATTCGAATTGCCGTCCCAGACCATGATGCAACCAGTAAGGATACTTTCAATAGTTAAGCCTGACTGATACCACGGTGTCACAGAGCAACAGTGTCTGTAAAAGCTTCAGTGACTTGGTGGATGTTAAAGCACAGAGAGTGTCTGAACAGGAGAAGTGGATCCTGAGGCTAATTTATATTTGAATTGTCTGTTCTATCCCCCTGTGGGCCCTACAGGTGCAGTTTGAGATTGGAGACGCCACAAAGAGGGTGTTCCTGGAGAACTCGTTCGACGTGATCTACAGTCGGGACACGATCCTTCACATCGCCAACAAGGCTGATCTCCTGAGGAGGCTCCATGTGAGTGAGGAGGAAGGAACTTCTGTTCTCTCAATTTGTGGCTCTCCGCACTTGATGAAGTGCGAGGCTGGTCCGTACCAACTAGTGCACAGCAAGCTCCCATAACGAGCTATCACGCTGATTGGTCAATTCATGCGTATGTCTCAGCCCCAGGACACTGGAGAGATGCAGCCCTGCTCTTCCTGTTCGACTGGGACCCTTTACTGAGAGGGGGAGGGGTCTTCAGTTAATGTCATCCCTCCCACAGCGCAGCGCTCCCTCCTCGCCACCCCTCCTGCGGCGCGGCGCTCCCTCCTCACCGCCCCTCCTGCGGCGCGGCGCTCCCTCCTCACCGCCCCTCCTGCGGCGCGGCGCTCCCTCCTCACCGCCCCTCAGCTTCTGACCATCCAGAATAGGAGGTGAGATAGAGGTGAAGGGGAGGGGGGTGAAGGGGACGGGGGACGGGGTGAAGGGGGAGGGGGGTGAAGGGGAGGAGGGGGAGGGAGGGAAGGGAGGGGGAGGGAGTATAGGGGTGCTGCCACTGATCAGCGATGTGGGGAAGGGTGGATTGGATTGGGTGAGGGGTGATGAGTCAGTGCAGGGGGGGTGAGGGGTCGGGTGAGGGGTTGGGGTGGGGTGAGGGTTGAGGAGGGTGTGACGCCACCACTAATGGTTCCCTCCCCCCCCCACCAGGCCTGGCTAAAGCCCCGGGGGAAGCTGCTGATCACCGACTACTGCTGCGGGGAGCTGCCCTGGTCCGCCAGCTTCCAGGAGTATGTCCGGCAGCGCGGATACATCCTCCACACCGTCCAGAGCTACGGAAAGGTGGGAACCTCGCGTTACCTCACCCTCGCCCTCTGCCCCTCGCCCTCTGCCCTGGGGCTGCATTCCTGCGCTGGAGAGGAGCAACTCGGTCTGGGATCCTCAGTGTGGGTTACGGAGACCGGGAACTGTGCCCGGTGACTCCCGGTGCGGGATATGGACCCTTGGGTCGGTGTGCGGGGGGTGGGGGTTGCTGGGAGCCGTGGTGTTGACCGGGACTCACCCCCCAACCCCTCTCATTCCCACAGCTGCTGGAGGAGGTGGGCTTCGTGGGGGTCCGCGCAGAGGACCGGACGCGGCAGTTCCTGGACATCCTGGAGGTGGAGCTGAGGGGGCTGGAGCAGGACAGGGCGGCCTTCCTGGAGGTAACTGTGGTGGGGGGGGCAGAGGGGGAGGGGTGGGGGGAAGGGAGGGGGGAGAGGGGGAGGGGTGGGGAGCAGGGGGGAGAGGGGGATGGGTGGGGGGCAGGGGGGAGGGATGGGGGGAGAGGGGGAGGGATGGTGGCGGGGGGAGGGATGGGGGCAGAGGGGGATGGGTTTGGAGGGGGGGGGGGAGGACATGAGCCAGGGTGCAACAGCGAGTCATCGTCTCCCCCCTGACAAAACACCGATCGTCCCACAGTCACCCACACAGATCATTTCCCTGATGTTCTGCTCCCTCCTCTCCCTCTCCCTCCTCTCCCCCCTCCTCATCCTCCTCCTCTCCCTCCTCCTCCTCTCCCTCCTCTCCCCCCCACCCCCGGCAGGACTTCACGGACGAGGATTACACTTACCTCGTGCAGGGCTGGAAGGAGAAAATGTCTCGCTGCGTGACCGGAGACCAGCGCTGGGGCCTGTTCTACGCCGAGAAGCCTTCGGACAGCGGGACCAGCCCGCAGTCCGGGACCGGAGACCGGATTCAGCCCCTGCCTATCGACCAAGTCACCATGTAGGGACTACCGCAGACCTGAGGATCCCGGGACAGTCCGGATAAATCCTAGGCTGGGAACTCCTGCCTCTGCTGCTGCCGGCATGGGGGAAAGGCCGAATGGCCGTGCCTGTCCGTTCACGGGCCGGGGATGGAATGGGAGGAATTGTCGCGTCTCAATCTGATTCAAGCTGTGCCGAGTTGTAATTAAAGGACGATACACCGGGTCTGTGCCTCCATGTACAAAGGACCCCCTTCCTCTCACCCCCTGCCCTGTGGGCTGGGTTAGGAACTGGGTCACATAAAGAGTTTAAAACTTTCTCCAGAAGTTCAGAGGTTGTAGTTGTTCCTGGTGCAGGACTTGACCTTTCAGATTACCAAGTAAGAAATGAAGCAGAATTTCTAGGGACTGGAGGAGGGTGAGATCTTCTCATTCAGTCGAGGGACATGGACTTCAAGTCAAGTTCAAGTTACTTGATTGTCATTCACTCATGTGCTGTAAACCACATGGAGGAACAAAATGTCGTTGCCCCCAGACTCACAGAACAGAGGACGTACAATATACAGACAGAAAAGTTGTGCAAATATAAAATAGTGCAAAAAAACGGTATATATGGGATACAAAATTAGTGCAGGGTTAGTGCAAACCCGAGTTGGACGGAGAAAATGCAGGACTCTGTGTTCAGCCGCAGCCAAAGTTCTTGTACACCGTTGTGCAAACCGGGGCTTTTGACGCGGCATTTGTCTGATACTGCCTCCAGGGTATTCGCGGGCTGAGCCAGCATTTAATCGCCCGTCCCCAGTTGCCCCTCGAGAAGGTGGTGGCGAGCTGACTTCTTGAACCGCTGCAGACCCTGAGGTGTGGGTGTACCCACGGTGCTGGTAAATTGGTTTATTATTGTCACGTGTACCGAGGTACAGTGAAAAACGTTGTTTTGCATACAGATCATTTCATCCCATCAGTACGTCAAGGCAGTACAAGGGAAAACAATAACAGAATGCAGAATAAAGTGTTCTAGTTACAGAGAAAGTTCAGTGCAGGCAGACAATAAGGTGCAAGGGCCACGACGAGGTAGATTGTGAGGTCAAGAGTCCATCTTATCGTTCAATAGTCTTATAACAGCGGGATAGAAGCTGTCCTTGAGCTTGGTGGTACGGGCTTTCAGGCTTTTGTATCTTCTGCCTGATGGGAGGGGGGAGAAGAGAGAATGTCCGGGGATGGTGGGGTCTTTCATTATGTTGGCTGCTTTCCCGAGGCAGCGAGAAATGCAGAGTCCAAGGAGGGGAAGCTGGTGTCCGTGATGTGCTGGGCTGTGTCCACAACTCTCTGCAGTTTCTGGCAGTCCTGGGCAGAGCAGTTGCCGTACCAAGCCGTGCTGCATCCAGATAGGATGCTTTCTATGGTGCATCGATAAAAATTGGTGAGGGTCAAAGGGGACAATCCGAATTTCTTTAGCCTCCTAAGGAAGTAGAGGCGCTGGTGAGCTTTCTTGGCCGTGGCGTCTACATGGTTGGACCAGGACAGGCTGTTGGTGATGTTTACACCTGGGAACTGGGTTGGGGAGGAGGTTGGCGAGGGAGCTCCAGGACTTTGACCCAACTGGTGAAGGAACGGTGATATAATTCCATTTCAGGAGGGGGTGTGGCCGGGAGGGGAGGCTGCAGGTCGGGGGTTGTTCCCTGTGTCCTTCTCTCAAGTGGGCTGCTCTGTCCTGGATAGTACATAGAACATAGAACATAGAACAGTACAGAATAGGAAAGGCCCTTCAGCCCACAATGTGCTGAACACACTGACGAATTAAACAAAATCTCTTCTGCCTGCACGTGATCCACATCCCTCCATCCCCTGCACATTCATGTGTCTCTCTAAAAACTTCTTAAACACCTCTATCATATCTGCCTCCACTTTATTCTGCATTCTTAGTGTTTTACCCTGTACTACCTCGATGCACTGCGTAATGAATTGACCTGTACAATTGGTTTGCAAGACAAGTTTTTCACTGTACCTCGGTACAAGTGACAATAACAAACCAATTTATTTACCACCTCCTCCCCCAGCAGCCCGTTCCAGGCACCCACCACTCTCCGTGTCGAAATAAAAGTTGCCCCACACATCTCCTTTAAACTTTCCCCCTCTCACCTTAGATACACGTCCTCTAGTGTTTGACATTTCTACCCTGGGAAAAAGATTCTGTCTACTCTATCTCTGCCTCTCATCATTTTATAACCTCAGCCTCTGCTGCTCCAGAGAAAACAACCCAAGTTTGTCCAACCTCTCCTTATAGCTCATGCCCTCTAATCCAGGCAGCATCCTGGTGAACCTCTTCTGCACCCTCTCCAAAGCCTCCACATCCTCCCTGTAACAGGGGTGACCAGAACTGCACGCAATCCTCCAAGTGCGGCCTGAGACCAGAGTTTCATCCAGCTGCAACGAGACCTCCTGACTCTTGTACTCCGTGCACCAACCGATGAAAGCAAACGTGCTGTATGCTGCCTTTAGCACCCAGTCTAATTGTGTGGCCACTTTCAGGGACCTGTGGACTTGTACCCCTAGTATCTCAAAACTGTTAAGGGGACCTGCCACTAACTGTGTACTGTCCCGTTACGTCTGATCTCCCAAAGTGCAGCACCTCACACTTGCCCGGATTAAACTCCATCTGCCATTTCTCTGCCCACATCTGTCCGCAGCGCCAACCTTTTCATCATCTGGTGACGAGCACCTTGAGCGTTGTTGAAGCTGCATCGCCCAGGAAAGTGGAGAGAGTCCCATCACACTCCTGGTTTGAGCCTTGTAGATGGTGAACGGAGGGGTGGGGGGGGTCCTCCTCACAGCCTCCCCAACCCGACCCCTGCTCATCCCTAGGACCTCCCCCACCCGTCCTCCAAGCACAGGAGGAGGCCACTCAAGTCTATCCTGCCTCGACTCCCGTCGGGACTTTTAAATGTGTGGGAGCTGGGAGAGGCAGTGCTGCATTTGCGCGGCAGGGGGCGGAGGTGAGCACCGCCCGGAGGCTGCAGTTACACTGCTGGGCAGCAGGCGGAGCTCCTGTTCCACATTCCAACTCCAAATCACTCCCCCCCCCCCCCAAAGTTAACCCAGGAGGCCGTTCAGCCCCCTCTGTCTGTGCCAGCCCTGGTTCAGAAACTCTCCAATCCCTCCCGCAGCCCTACAAATCATAGAATCATAGAACAGTACAGCACAATACAGGCCCTTCGGCCCACAATGTTGTGCCGACCTTTAAACCTCACCTAAGACTATCTAACCCCTTCCTCCCACATATCCCTCTATTTTAAATTCCTCCATATGCTTATCTAACAATCTCTTGAATTTGACCAATGTACCTGCCTCCACCACTACCCCAGGCAGCACATTCCATGTCCCAACCACTCTCTGGGTGAAAAACCTCCCTCTTGATATCTCCCTTGAACTTCCCACCCATTACTTTAAAGCCATGCCCTCTTGTATTGAGCATTGGTGCCCTGGGAAAGAGGCGCTGGCTGTCCACGCTATCTATTCCTCTTAATATTTTGTACACCTCTATCATGTCTCCCCTCATCCTCCTCCTCTCCAAAGAGTAAAGCCCTAGCTCCCTTAGTCTCTCCTCATAATGCATCCTCTCTAAACCAGGCAGCATCCTGATAAATCTCCTCTGCGCCCTTTCCAACGCCTCCACGTCCTTCCTATAATGAGGCGACCCTCCAACGTATTTCTCCCATTTCCCGTTGAATCAGCATTCCCGATCGGGGACTGAGTGGGAGACTGACCCTCCAGTGAGAGTTCAGGACCCTGGGGAGAGAAAGGGACCCCTCCCTCCCCCTTCCAGAGCCGTTGCCCTGGGGCGAGGAGGTTGTGTGTAACAGGATGTGTTTTCTGTCAAGGAGATTAAAGCCCCTCTGAAAGCAATTTGGCGAGATTAGTCTAAACATCCTCTGTGGTCGGGCCCAGGACTCCCAGACAGGTCCGAGACGCAGATTATGCCTCGGGTGAACCGCAGGCATGCGGCGGATCAACCCTCTAATCCAGGGACCGAGCCGCGGATGCCGGAGGTTGCAAACAGTTTCTGCTCCTCGCCGCTGGATGAAGGAAGCAGGGCTGGTTTGCAAAACTCCCGAAATTGGGCGCAGGCAGAGCTTTGATTTTGTGCGTCCCGCTGCTGGGATCTGTAATTAGAGACGTCCGCTACCCACCGCCCCCCTCCCTCCCCACCCCGCTCTGTGGTAGGGGTGGCTCAGCTTGACTGTGGGTTAGAATAACCAAGCGGTTGTAACTATCAGTCTCCCTGCCTCTGAGAACCTGGGGAGGGGGATGTGTGGACGGTGGCGGCGAACGGCAAAGGGTGGGGTCCCGTCGGGAGTGCACGGGAAGGGGTGGGGTCCCGTCGGGAGGGCGGATGGTGGGAGCAGCCACGGCAGGTTAAGGGGAGATTTAATCGGGGCGTTCAGTGACAGAACCGGGGGGGGGGGAGAGCAGGGGGATGTATTTCCCTACGGTAAGCGATGGGACCGGGAAAGAACTCCCTGTAGATTAGAGACAGGCCCTTCGGCCCATCTTGTCTGTGCCGGCCAGGATTCCAAGTCGGCACAGGCATGATGCCCAAGTGCGGTGAGGTACAGGTACAATGGAAAATGTGCTCACAGCAGCATCACAGGCACGTGGGTACAGACAACACCCAGAACATAAATTATACCACAGTGGAAAGACAAGGCCTTAGTGCAAAGCAAGAACACAGACCCAGTCAGAGACAAGTCCACGGCAGTGCAAGAGGTGGTGCGTGGTGTCCCGTTGCTGAGGCAGTGATTAGGGTTGTGCAGGTTGGTTCAAGAACCGAATGGTTGAAGGGAAGTAGCTGTTCCTGAACCTGGTGGTGTGGGGACTTCAGGCTTCTGTACCTCCTGCCCGATGGCAGCTGCGAGAAGAGGGCAGCCTAACTACTGCCAGCTCCCTGCTTATGGTCCGTATCCCTCCACTCCCTGCCCGTTAATGTGCCCCCCACCCCCGTCCAAATCCCCTCTCGCATCCGTTCCCCCCACCTCCCCCGCTGAATCCACTTCCCACAAAGGGAGTGGATTAAAGAAGAGCCTCCGGAGGGGAATTGGAAGGAAAGGGGAGTGGGGGGGGGGGGGGACGTGCTGGGCCGTGGGGAGAGTGTGGGACTGGTCAGAGAGTGGTCGCAAAGGGCTGGCAGAGACTCGAGGGGCAGAGGGGCCTTCTACAGGCGAGACCAAATCGGGCAGGGCTCCGGAAGTCTCCTGTTCCCTCCGCAATGAGGCCTGTCCCGTGCCCACCCCCCCCCCCCCCCCCCCCCCGCAGCTGGGACTTATTCCCGAACTGCGGGCTGGAGTCACGGATGGGACGGATTGGGAGAGGGGTTTGGAATTCGCCCGCCGGGGCTTCCCTGGTTCCCTGGTTCCCTGGTCTTCTCGCTCCGGATCCAAATGATGGAGTTGGATTGTGCTGAGGGAGCGCCGTGGGAGGGGCGGCGAGGAGGGAGCGCTTACACCGTGGGAAGGGCGGTGAAGAGGGAGCGCCGCGCCGTTGGGGGAAGGGGGTGGCGAGGAGAGGTTTGGTGTCTCCCCGCAGCCCTGGGGCTGAGATTCAGCCGTCGACCAAAGGTCCTGGAAAGGGATAATCCGGGTCCTTCCCACCCTCCTGGGATCTTGCTGTGCTCTCCCCTCCGTCCCTCCCCCCCCCCCCCCCCCTTGCCACACGGCGCGGTGGGCATTTGCTGCGGCCTCTCGTCTCTGTTCTCTGGGTGGGGGCTGCTCCCGGGGCAGTGGGAACTGCAAGATCTCGAACCTGGGCTCTGATCTCTCCCTGGGACCCCCCCCCCCCTCTCCTCTTCTCATTCCCAATCCCAGCTCCCTCCCATTGCCCCGTGAGATCGAAGCCTCCTCCTGCTGGGGCGATTCTCCGGGACTCTGTGAACCCTGGGACGGTCTGGAACTGAAACAGCCCAATTATCATCGGGAGGTTCATCTTGAAATCACTGCTAATAAATTGCTTCGCAAGAGTTCCCGAGCCAATGCCCGTGTCCATGAGGGAATGTTATTCATAATACTTATTCCCAAGGTAGACACAGAACCAGGCCCTTCAGCCCATCGAATCCGTGGTGACCAACAACCACCCATTTTATTCTCCCTTCATTCCCACCCACTCCCCACCCCGATCCTACCCCTCACCCACACACTGTGGGCCAGTTAACACACACACACACACACACACACACACACACACACACACACACACGTTGTAGTTCAGGCCTGTATTTTCTTTCCAAAGATAAACTTCATTTCAAAGCCTTTTGCCTGTTTGCAAAGCCCTGGGTTCCTCGGCCTGTGGTCATGTTTTGTGTGAACTTCCGTCACTCCGTGTCATGGGTCCGAGGTTCCTAACAGAGTCGTACATTCGGCCCATTGACTCCATGCAAGCAACTGCAGAGAGTCGTGGGCACAGCTCAGCACGTCACGGAAACCAGCCTCCCCTCCATGGTCTCTGTCTACACTTCCCGCTGCCTCGGTAAAGCAGCCAACATAATCAAGGACCCCTCCCACCCCGGACATTCTCTCTTCTCCCCCCCCCCCTCCATCGGGGCAGAAGATACAAAAGCCTGAAAGCGCGTACCACCAGGCTCAAGGACAGCTTCTACCCCGCTGTTATAAGACTATTGAACGATAAGATGGACTCTTGACCTCACAATCTACCTCATCCTGGCCTTGCACCTTATTGTCTGCCTGCACTGCACTTTCTCTGTAACTGTGACACTTTATTCTGCATCCTGTTCTCCTTTCTACTACCTCGATGTCCTGATGTACAGAGCGGTGTCTGGATGGCACGCAGACAAAAGCTTTTCACTTTATCTTGTACATGGGACGGTAGTAAACCAGTTACCGGTTAATCATGTGCACAGGTGCCGTGAGGTTTCACACAGACACACCCATACGCTCTGTAAAACTCTGGGGCGAGCGATCATGGGACAAAGTCCCGGAGAATCGCCCCAAAAACTTGCTTGCAGCAGCATCACAGGCACGTAGGTACAGACAGCACACAGAACATCAAATTATACATAAATTGTACCAGACAGTGAGGACAAAAGACAGTGCAAAACACAGACAGAATCGGACACAAGTCCACGGCAGTGCAAGAGGTGGTGTATAGTGTCCCGTTGCTGAGGTGTGGTGAGGGTTGTGCCGGTTGGTTCAAGAACCGAATGGTTGAAGGGAAGTAGCTGTTCCTGAACCTGGTGGTGTGGGACTTCAGGCTTCTGTACCTTCTGCCCGACTGTAGTGTCTTACACAGCTGCTCAGCGAACTTCATCCTATCCCCGATCTTCACAGTCTACGAGGAGGTGGGCCGTGGTCTCACCTGCACCACAGCCCTCTCCGGGGCAGCAAGGGCGTTGGGAGTGAGATTCCAGCTGTGCAGAGAGGGTCTGACGATGAAGGCACAATTCGTTGCCAGCCACTCGAGGTCTTGGTGCTTGGTCCTGGCGTGGGAACGCCAACACACAGGAACACAAGAGAGGGGTAGGACTCAGCCGCTTTCATCATGGATACAGCTCTCCCCACCATCGAGGGACATCTACAAGAGGCGATGCCTCAGTATTGGTATTGGTATTGGTTTATTATTGTCACTTGTACCGAGGTACAGTGAAAAACTTGTCTTGCAAACCGATTGTACAGGTCAATTCATTACACAGTGCAGTTACATTGGGTTAGTACAGAGTGCATTGATGTAGTACAGGTAAAAACAATAACAGTACAAAGTGTCACAGCTACAGAGAAAGTGCAGTGCAATAAGGTGCAAGGTCACAACAAGGTAGATCGTGAGGTCAGAGTCCATCTCATCGTATAAAGGAACCGTTCAATAGTCTTATCACAGTGGGGTAGGAGCTGTCCTTAAGTCTGGTGGGACGTGCCCTCAGGCTCCTGTATCTTCTACCCGATGGAAGAGGAGAGAAGAGAGAATGACCCGGGTGGGTGGGGTCTTTGATTGTGCTGGCTGCTTCACCAAGGCAGCGAGAGGTAAAGACAAGAGTCCAAGGAGGGGAGGCTGGTGTCCGTGATGCGCTGGGCTGTGTCCACAACTCTCTGCAGTTTCTTACGGTCCTGGGCAGAGCAGTTGCCGTACCAAGCCGTGATACATCCAGATAGGATGCTTTCTATGGTGCATCGGTAAAAGTTGGTGAGAGTCAAAGGGGACAAACCGAATTTCTTTAGCCTCCTGAGGAAGTAGAGGCGCTGATGAGCTTTCTTGGCCATGGCATCTACGTGATTTGACCAGGACAGGACCAGGAAGGCGACATCCATCATCAGGGACCCCCACCATCTGGGCCGTGCCCTCTTCTCGATGCTGCCATCAGGCAGGAGGTACAGGAGCCTGAAGACCCACACCTCACGGTTTAACAACAACTTCTTCCCCACTGCCGTCAGGGTCTGATTAGTGTGTGGATGAGGGGTGGAATCTGGGGGTGGGGGGTTGTTGGGAATGCGGGGAGAATGAAATGGAATTGATGTAGGAGTGTAAATGGGTGGCTGATGGCAGGGACTCGATGGGCTGAAGGGCCTCTTTCCGAGCTCAGTGACTCGTTCTGGGTGGGACTCTTCAACCACAGCTCCCACTTTTTGGGGAGATCCGAGTCCGGAACTCCCATGATCCGTGTCTCCGGGTTACTGCGCCGGGAGAGAGTGGGATGTCGATCCGAGGGTCCAGGATTCCCTTGGATGGTTCCCGGGAGCCGGGAGCCGGGAGCAGGGAGCCGGGGCAGAGAGAGCGGAGCCTTGGGCCACTCACTGGCTGCTGCTTCCCAGCTGCTCCGGAGGGGAGTTTGGGAAAGGTGTGGATCAGATTACAACAGCTGTGGTGGATGAGTGGGAGAGGGGCGGGAGGGGGGGGGGGGAGTGGGAGAGGGGCGGGAGGGGGGTGGAGTGGGAGAGGGGCGGGAGGGGGGGGAGTGGGAGAGGGGCGGGAGAGGGAGTGGGAGAGGGGCGGGAGGGGGGGGAGTGGGAGAGGGGCGGGAGAGGGAGTGGGAGAGGGGCAGGAGGGAGTCCGTCACTAACAGGGACATGGCTCTCTGCGAGGTGAAAGCCGCAGACTGACCGCGCACACAGACACACACAGACACACACACACACTGTCACACACACATCCCCCCACACACACACACTGTCACACACACACACACACACACACACACACACACACTGTTATACGGGCAACCCCCACCACAATCCCCCACCCACCTCGTACTAACACACCCACACATTGGGGGGTCAGGTCTCACACACACACTGGGTGGGGGTGGGGGGTGGGGACAGGTCACACACCCTCACACACTTCCTCACTTTCCCTCCGGGCTGATCCTTCCATTAGCCGGAGCCTTTAATCACCTGCACCTTTAACGGTGCCTTCAACTAGCTGCCACCTTTAACCAACTGACGTGTTTAACTGGTCCCCTTAACCTGTCAGCATCATTAACTGGCCATCACCTTTAACTAACTAGTGCCGTTAACTAGCTGAGCCTGTTAACCAGGGACGGCCAGCAGTGAGCTATGACCAATGCCGCCTCACAATCTGTTGCCCGCCTCCCTCCGCGTTCCAAAGCTGAACCAGCGGGTCGAGCCGCTGCCTCAGGGCTCCAGAGACCCGGGTTCGATCCCCACCTCCGCCACTGTCCCAGTGTGGAGTCTGCACCTTCTCCTCATGACCCCGTAGGTTGCCCCCCCCCCCCGCCCCCGGGGGCTCCGGTTCCCACCCACATCCCAACGACGTGCGGAGCCTGTGGGTTAATCGGTCTCCGGTGTGAGGCAGGGGGAGAATCGGGGGAGGAAGGTCGATGGCAATGTGGGGAGGACGAACTGTGATTAATGTAGGTTGTTGGTCAGTGCGGATTCGAAGGACCCTGAGGGCCGTTTCTGTGTCTCTCTGTTTAACCCCACAGATGCGGTGTGACAATGGACGGAACAGTGCTGAGGGAGCTTCACCCTGTGTGTCTGACCCCGGGAGTGTGTGACGGGACGGCGCGGAGGGAGCTTCACCCTGTGTGTCTGACCCCGGGAGTGTGTGACGGGACGGCGCGGAGGGAGCCTCACCCTGTGTGTCTGACCCCGGGAGTGTGTGACGGGACGGCGCGGAGGGAGCCTCACCCTGTGTGTCTGACCCCGGGAGTGTGTGACGGGACGGCGCGGGGGGGAGCCTCACCCTGTGTGTCTGACCCCGGGAGTGTGTGACGGGACGGCGCGGAGGGAGCCTCACCCTGTGTGTCTGACCCCGGGAGTGTGTGACGGGACGGCGCGGAGGGAGCCTCACCCTGTGTGTCTGACCCCGGGAGTGTGTGACGGGACGGCGCGGAGGGAGCCTCACCCTGTGTGTCTGACCCCGGGAGTGTGTGACGGGACGGCGCGGAGGGAGCCTCACCCTGTGTGTCTGACCCCGGGAGTGTGAGACGGGACGGCGCGGAGGGAGCCTCACCCTGTGTGTCTGACCCCGGGAGTGTGTGACGGGACGGCGCGGAGGGAGCCTCACCCTGTGTGTCTGACCCGGGAGTGTGTGACGGGACGGCGCGGAGGGAGCCTCACCCTGTGTGTCTGACCCCGGGAGTGTGAGACGGGACGGCGCGGAGGGAGCCTCACCCTGTGTGTCTGACCCCGGGAGTGTGTGACGGGACGGCGCGGAGGGAGCTTCACTCCAAGGTTTTTCTCAGTAGGCGGGGAATCTGGTTTCACACCAGAGTATTGTTTTTGATCTGGGAACTGTTCCCAGCTGTAATGTGAATCCATATTTTGTCTAACTGTGCCCTGGGCAAACTCCAAGCTCAAATACTCCGACTTGGGAGTGAGTCACGCGGGGGGAGGGGATGGAGGGAGGGAGTGAGTGAAGGAGGGTGGTGGATGATGATGGCACGGGATGGGTGTGTTGGGTGGGTTTCAGACCGAGTCTGTCCTGCTGGGAGTCTCGCTTTATTCCACAGATGTGTCCCGGCGTCGATATAAATCTCCGGAATTCTCGCAGTGGAGTGAGTCAGAACAGAGCCAGGAAACCCATCCCAGCTCCCCGACGCTGACACAGCCTCCCCAGAAACTCTCGGCAGGGCTACACAACGGCCTGCGTTCCTGCACTCCCTCCCCTACCCCCTCCCCTCCCCTGACCCCTTCCCCCAACCGGCCCCCTCCCTCCTAAACTGGGCTGGAGACAGATGTTCGACATGGTGACATCACATCTGTGCACGTTTCTGTTGCACACACGTGTGCTCACACACAACACACCACACACACAGACATACCACACACAAACACACCAGACACACAAACACACCACAAACACACACACACACACTCACACACACACGCGTGCACAGACTGTAATTCACAGATCAATCAATGTCCCGACCATCTGAAACTTTGATAAACTGACCAAAATTACTTGCACAGATTCAGGAGGCTGAAATAATGAGGGCAGGGATGGAACTGGCGGCACTGGTGTGTAATTTGCTGACCACGCATCAGACACTGCAGATCCAACAACAGGGTCAAATTGATAAACAGACACTCGCTTATTAAAGGGTGCAGGGGACACATCGGGAGCAATGGTTGGATGTCCCGCCCTGTGGAGTTTCACGGCTTCTGATCATCTCTTGGACCAAGAGTACGCAGTGAGTGACCCTCACCCTGAATAAACAGCGACTCTGTACAGTTACACAGTGACCCTCACCCTGAATAAACAGCGACTCTGTACAGTTACACAGTGACCCTCACCCTGAATAAACAGCGACTCTGTACAGTTACACAGTGACCCTCACCCTGAATAAACAGCGACTCTGTACAGTTACGCAGTGACCCTCACCCTGAATAAACAGTGACTCTGTACAGTTACACAGTGAGTGTCCCTCACCCTGAATAAACAGCGACTCTGTACAGTTACACAGTGAGTGACCCTCACCCTGAATAAACAGGGACTCTGTACAGTTACACAGTGACTCTCACCCTGAATAAAGTGACTCTGTACAGTTACACAGTGAGTGACCCTCACCCTGAATAAACAGCGACTCTGTACAGTTACACAGTGACCCTCACCCTGAATAAACAGCGACTCTGTACAGTTACACAGTGACCCTCACCCTAAATAAACGGTGACTCTGTACAGTTACACAGTGATCCTCACCCTGAATAAACAGTGACTCTGTACAGTTACACAGTGAGTGACCCTCACCCTGAATAAACGGCGACTCTGTACAGTTACACAGTGAGTGACCCTCACCCTGAATAAACAGCGACTCTGTACAGTTACACAGTGACCCTCACCCTGAATAAACAGGGATTCTGTGCAGTTACATGCTGAGGGATGTACTGAAGCTCGGTGCAGCCAACGAGAAGGCTCTGTGGGGAATGACCACAGTCTGGGGTCCCTCAGTTACCGCAGGTGGAGGGGGAGAGTCGGGTGAGGAAGCCCCTCGAACAATGAAAGGGTGAATCAGCCCAGGGGGCCACAGGACTGTTGCTCTGTGTTTAACAAAATGTTTACACTGCTGAATGTACTGACCATGAATGAGAAAGTTTTTCACTGTCTTCTTTTGTAGATATGGTTTATTATGAATAATGTTTACTTTTGAAATAAAAGAAGTCTCTCATTCTCTCTCGTCTCCCCCTCCCCTCTCACATCTGCCGTGACCAGGCGGAGAGATCTCTCCCCACGCTCCCTCTCCCCCTTCCCTTCCTTCCTGCCCCTCCCTCTCCCTCGCCTACCCTCTCCCTCGCTCCTCCCACCTCCCCCTGGACCAGGCGAGGGATCTCTCCCACACCCTCTCCCTCCCTCTCCCCCATCCCTCCCTGTGCCCATCCCTCTCCCCTACTCCCTCTCTCCCTCTCCCTCCCTCCCTCCCTCTCCCTCTCTCCCTCGCTCCTTCCAATTCTTCCCCCCCCCCCACCGGACTAGGTGGAGAGATCTCCCCCCCCTCCTCTCCCTTCCCTCCCCTCTCCCCCTCCCTCCCCTCCATCGTCCCTCCCTCTCCCCTCTCGCTCCTTCCCTCCCTCCCTCTCCCCTCTCTCCCTCCCTCCCTCCCTCGCTCCTTCCAACCCCCCCCCCCGGACTAGGTGGAGAGATCTCCCCCCCTCCTCTCCCTTCCCTCCCCTCTCCCCCTCCCTCCCCTCCATCGTCCCTCCCTCTCCCCTCTCGCTCCTTCCCTCCCTCCCTCTCCCCTCTCTCCCTCCCTCCCTCCCTCGCTCCTTCCAACCCCCCCCCCCCGGACTAGGTGGAGAGATCTCCCCCCCTCCTCTCCCTCCCCTCCCCTCTCCCCCTCCCTCCCCTCCATCGTCCCTCCCTCTCCCCTCTCGCTCCTTCCCTCCCTCCCTCTCCCCTCTCTCCCTCCCTCCCTCGCTCCTTCCAACCCCCCCCCCCCGACTAGGTGGAGAGATCTCCCCCCCTCCTCCCCCTCCCCTCCCCTCTCCCTCTCCCCCTCCCCTCCCCTCTCCCTCTCCCCCTCCCCTCCCCTCCCCCCTCCTCCCCCTCCCCTCCCCTCCCCTCTCCCCCTCGCTCCCCTCCATCGTCCCTCCCTCTCCCCTCTCGCTCCTTCCCTCCCTCCCTCGCCCCTCCCACCTCCCCCGGACCAGGCGGAGAGATCTCTCCCTCCCCTCCGCTCTCCGCCGAGCGCTCAGTGCAGCGGCAGCCGCCGGTCGGCCGGGATGCGGGCGCTTTGGCTGCTCCTGTCCTGCCTTCTGTCCCCGTCCTCCGGCGGGGGGGGAGCCGCCGGCCGCCCCCTCCTCCTCCGGCGCCGTCTGCGGCCCCGACTCCTGCTACACGGCTCACCTGCGGCGCCGCTCCTTCACCCAGGCGTGGCGGGCGTGCCGGGCCCGGGGCGGGAACCTGGCCAGCGTGAAGCGGCAGGACGAGGCGGAGCTGGTGGAGGAGCTGGTGCGGGCTCTGTCCCCGGGTGGACCGGGGCAGCCGCTCAGGCTGTGGCTGGGGCTCCAGCGGCAGCCCCGCCAGTGCGCTCCCCGCAGACCCCTGCGCGGCTTCACCTGGACCACCGGAGACCAGGACACCCGCTTCACCAACTGGCTGAGCCCGGCCCCCGAGGCACCGGGCTCCCCCTGCCCGGCCGCCCGCTGCGTTGCGCTCAGCCACGGCTCCGGTCCCCCCACTGACTTCAAGTGGCTGCAGGGTTCCTGCGGGCTGCCGGCCGACGGCTACCTCTGCCGGCACACCTTCCGAGGGATGTGCCCGCCGCTGGAGCCAGGGCCGGCGGGACCCGTCTCCTACGCCGCCCCCTTCGGTCTCACCTCCAGCACCCTGCGCTGGGTGCCCTTCGGCTCGGTGGCCACCTACCCCTGCGGGGCACCCAAGGGTGCCGTCTCCCTGCTGTGCCAGGCGCGGGAGGGTGGGGTGGGCTGGTCCCGGGAGCCCCCTTACTGCCGGGGTCCCGGGACCGGGGGTTGGTGCGAGGGGGGGGGACCCGGGAACAGCAGCGGGCTCAGTAACGGGGGCTGCGGGCACCTGTGCGTGGACAGCGGGCCGTACTACCACTGCGAGTGCCGGCCCGGCTTCCAGCTGGCCCCGGACGGGAGAACCTGCCTGGATATGGACGAGTGCGGCCTCGGACTGTGCCCCCAGCTCTGCGTCAACAGCCCGGGTTCCTACACCTGTCTGTGCGCCGGGGGCTACCGGCTGGGAGAAGGCGGCGAGTGCCAGGACGTGGACGAGTGCGGCCTCGGACTCTGCCCCCAGCTCTGCACCAACAGCCCGGGCTCCTTCCAGTGTTACTGCCGGGTGGGCTTCAGGCTGGAGCGGGACGGGGACGGGGAGGGGGACGGGGTCACCTCCTGCCGGGACGTGGACGAGTGCCAGTTCGAGGGCAGCTGCCAACAGATGTGCGTCAACTACCTGGGTCACTTCGACTGTCACTGCGAGGAGGGCTTCGTGCTGGAAGCGGACGGCTACTCCTGCCGTCCCGCCCCCGCCTGGGACCCCTTCACCTTCCCCTCCCCTTCCCTCCCGGCCGGGACCCTGGCAGGGCTGCTCCCGGGGGAGGGGGTAGGGGTGACAGTGGAGGTAGCCGGGGAGGAGTGGCGGGGGTTGCCGCCCGCTCTTGGGGAGGGAGGGGTGGGTTTGGGCGAGGGGTTGCCCGGGGAGACGGGACCACCTCCCGCCCGGTCTACGGGGAGGCCGGTGGTAGTGGAACACCCCCTTCCCCAATCTACGGGGCGACCCAAGGAGATGGGACACTCCCCTGCCCAATCTACAGGACGCCCAATGGAGACAGGACAATCTCTTCCCCAATCTACAGGGCGACCCAAGGAGACGGGACCCTTCCCTGCCCAATCTACAGGGCGACCCAAGGAGACGGGACCCTTCCCTGCCCAATCTACAGGGCGACCCAAGGAGACGGGACCCTTCCCTGCCCAATCTACAGGGCGACCCAAGGAGACGGGACCCTTCCCTGCCCAATCTACAGGGCGACCCAAGGAGACTGGACTCTTCCCTGCCCAATCTACGGGGCGACCCAAGGAGACCGGACCCTTCCCTGCCCAATCTACAGGGCGACCCAAGAAGACGGGACCCTTCCCTGCCCAATCTACAGGGCGACCCAAGGAGCTGGGACAACCCCCCGCCCGGTCGACAGGGCCTCCGGTGGAGACGGGACCCCTCCCCGCCCTCAACAGCTCGCGTCCCGCGGAGACCCCCACTCCGGCCCGCGGCTCGGATGGGGAGGGGGACCGGCCGGAGAACGTGGCCTCCAACGGTCCCAACGACTCCCGGGACGACCGCTGGCTCCTCATCGCCCTTCTGGTGCCCATCTGCATTTTCGGCGTGGTGATGCTGGCTCTTGGCATTGTCTACTGCACCCGCTGCGTCTGCGGACGGCGCTCCGTCACCGACTGCTACCGCTGGGTCCACCGCTCGTCCAAGGACCCCAACCCCATCACCGGCTCCACCAACGTCCACAGCACCGTGTAAGTGAGGCGTTAAGGGGCGCAGTGCACGGCGCGGGATCCGGGGTCAGCAACGAGTCTGGGCCAAGGGGAGGCAGGTGCAGTTAAAGAGCTTGTCTGGAGTGAGGGTCCCATGGGTGGGGGTTGGACAGCTGCCTCAGGATGCGGGACGTCAGCTCCCAGAGGGTTAGAAGGTCCCTCCAGGTGTGTTAAATATTAACCAAGCAAAATAAGCAACACCTCTACAGGGTCCCATCACACACTCCCGGGGTCAGCCACAGAGTGAAGCTCCCTCCACACCGTCCCGTCACACACTCCCGGGGTCAGCCACAGAGTGAAGCTCCCTCCACACCGTCCCGTCACACACTCCCGGGGTCAGCCACAGAGTGAAGCTCCCTCCACACCGTCCCGTCACACACTCCTGGGGTCAGACACAGAGTGAAGCTCCCTCCACACCGTCCCGTCACACACTGAATGAACAATGTTCGGTTAGGTACTGAGTTTCCCACCTCCCTCCCCCTCAGCCTCTCTCTAACTTCCTGCATCCCCCTCTAAAGTTGACAATCACTCGGTTGAAACCTTGTGGCTTTGAGCGCCTTGTCTGAATCTCCCCGGGGGCAGAACAACCCCCGGCCTCACCCCAGGGTTGGGTCCTGTAACCCTTCTCCCCCACCCTATCTCCCTTTCCAAGGATATGGCCCTTTCCAAAATCGTGAGGGGAGGGAACTGTGAATTGGCCACCATATTCCAACCTGGATCTCTCTCTCTGTCCGCAGGTCCACCTCTGACCCGCTCGGGACCACGCCCACGGCAACGACCTGGCACGCTGACATCAGCTGCGTCTGAACAAGACAGGCGCAGAGTCAGGACAACCACGGACATTCTCGGGCAAGTCTGACCCTCTCCCTTACCAGAACCTTCTGTCAGCCCCCTGCTCCTTAGCTCGGCACCTCACACCACTTCCCTCCAGGAAGGGGTCAGGAGATGAGAATCAGGGGAGGGGGGGAGTGACATGCCGGGGAGAGAGAGGGAGCCTTTTCCAAAGCCAAGGGTGTGGAGCTGAACCGTTCGAAGTGCTGGGTGTATGAAGGCAAGTGGTTGTTGTCTAATCCCTGGACGAGTTTGTGCTGATTCACCGCTAACTTCAGGTTAATTCCTTGACCAGACACACAAGGGTTAAGTTGGGATTCGACCTTCCGGCCCCTTCACATTCCCAACCGGAGGATCCCCTCATCCAACCAAATAACCAAGGCAGATCCCGCCTATGCCTGGATTCCACCCACCACTCTGCGTCTCCCAGGGGAAGGGGCAGTTTCACTGGACATTGTCAGAGCCCTGGGGTAGGGCGATGCCAGTCTGTGTGTCAGCGAGGCGACTGGGTTCTGGAGGGTGATTTGGACTGTGCAGGGATCCCCTCCGCACTGCCCATGCGGGAGGGAGCTGGGGAAGGAGGGGAGGAGATTGGGGGGGAAGTGGAGTGAGGGAGGGGGCAGGGGGAGAAAGGGGGAAGAGAGGGAGAGTGAGGGGAGAGAGAGAGAGACAGGAGGGGAGAGAGTGGAGAGGGAGACAGGGAGACACTGAGCCAGGTTGAATGAGTGGGGCTGTTCCGTGACTCCCAGTAACAGCTCATTAACCAGGGATTTAGATAAAGGCCGCAGTAAATCACCTCCCTCACTGACAGACTCACCAATAACCTTTACTAATTGACCCAGTGGTTGGAGGGTGAGGGAGGGGAGAGTTTACTCATGCTCATGCGGGACTGTCAGGGGGCACTGCCTCTCCATCGTCTCCTCATGCTGTCTCTCTCTCTCTCTCTCTCTCTCTCTCTCTCTCTCTCTCTCTCTCTCTCTCTCTCTCTCTCTCACTCTCACTCTCACTCTCACTCTCTCTCTCTCTCTCCCTCTCTCGTTCTCACCCTGCTGTCAAATGGTGTGACCTGGGCACCTCACTGCAAGGGCACAGGAGTCTGTGTTGGGTTACAACTAACTGGAAGCCTGTGTGTGTGCACATGTGTGAGTATATGTTTGTGTGTGTGGTGTGTATTTACAGTGTGAGTAAGGGTGTGTGAGTGTGTATCTGTGTCTGTGTGTGAGTATATGTGTGTGTTTGTGCGTGTATATCTGTATGTGTGTGTGTGCATGGGTGTGTGTGTGTGTGTGAGAGAGACTCAGTGTGTGTGTGGGTGGGGGTCACTGTGGGGTGTAGGGGAGCTGGATGAGGTGAAGGTTGGACTCCCAAACCTCTGGTGCCTCACGCCCCTCGCCCTGGGAGCTGGGAGCTGGGAGCTGGGAGCTGGCCATGTGCACGTGGGAGATGGACTGTTCATCACACACCAGCACTGCAGCTCGTTCTCCAAACTACAGGACTCCTTCAGTCAACTTTCCCCCACTTCCCGCCCCTGAGAGGCTGCACTTGGGTGACCACCTGTCCTTCCAGCTCTCTCTCTCTCTCTCTCCCTCTCTCCCACTCTCCTCCAGCACCCCTCCGTCCTCTCTCTCTGTGCCTCTCTATTTCGTCCCTAACCCTCTCTCTCTGCCTTACACTCCCCCGTCTCTCTCGAACTGAAATCTCTTCCATTTCCTTGCCACTTTTTCCCTCTTTTTTCTTTTTCCCACTTTCTTTCTTTGTCTCCCTCCCTCCCTCCCTCCTTCCCTCCCTCTCTCCCCCACTCTCCCTCCCTCCCTCCCTCCCCTCTCCCCCTTTCCCCCTCCCCACTTTCTACCCAACATTCTCGCCCCACACTCTCCCCGCACTCTCTCCCCACTCTCCCCCTCTCCCCCACTCTCCCCCCTCCCCCTCTCCCCTCTCTCTCCCTTCCTTCTCCCCTCTCCCCCTCTCCCCCTTTCCCCCATTCTCTCCCCCCTCTCTCTCCCCCTCCCCCTCCCCCTACTGTCTCACCTCTCTCCCACTCTCTTTCCCCCTCTCTCCCCCTCCCCCCTCCCACCATCTCCCCCCTCTCACCATCTCCCCCCTCTCTCTCTCCCTCTCTCTCACCCCTCTCTCTCCCCCATTCTCTCCCCCCGTGGTAATTGACCAGAACAGACAGCATGGATGCCCCAGTTCAGTGTAAGTGTGGCAGCAGAACACCATCTGGTGCTGGCTTCCTGACCTGGGATGACGGATCCCATTGGAAGAGACAGGCCCAGCCTGTGCTGGATGCGGAGCAGGGAGCTCCCTTTGGCCGTGTTTGTGTTGCTTTGATGTAGACTGTTTGCTGGAAGCTCAGTCAGAGCACAAACAGCAGGCAGATCCAAGCACTGGCCCACAATGGCCCTGATTGTCTTTGCAGGATAATTGATCCCAGGTTTCCTGAGGGTCTATTCATCCAGAAACTCTCCACTAGTGGAATCCAGGATTTAACTGTTGCAGTGGTGGAGAGAGAGCGAGAGAGCGAGAGAGGGAGTGTGTGATGGGACGGTGCGGAGGGAGCTTCACTCTGTGTCTGACCCCGTGAGTGTGTGATGGGACGGTGCAGAGGGAGCTTCACGCAGTGTCTGACCCTGGAGTGTGTGATGGGACGATGCGGAGGGAGCTTCACTCAGTATCTGATCCCAGGAGTGTGTGATGGGATGGAGGGAGCTTCACCCTGTGTTTGACTGTCTGAGAGGGTGAAATCAGATTGCTTTGTTGTGAACCTCAGCTGCTGGCACAGTCCCAAGGGCCCAAGTTTCTTCTTGCTGTTTCTTCGATCTTGTCTGAGCGCAGGAGGGGGATGTTACTGCGATTCAAGTCTGTTTATTTAGTGAATCTGAATCCTCAGCCAAAAACACAGGGCAGCAGTCTGCGCTCAGGACATGTGCTATAGTAATACGCAGGCTCCCCGGGGAGAACATGGTTGCGTTCCTTCACACTCCGAGGTCAACGTCTGCCTTAGAGCATCACCAAGCCCATGGCTACAGCAGGACCTTATTTCGAGGCTCTTTAGGGGGTTGGTGAGATAGAGGCACCAACGATCAGGAACATTTGCAAAGGCTCCCTTGCTTGAAGAGAGTCTACCGTATGCTAAGCTGTTTCAAGGGCTGAGTCTTGTCTCCAAGGGACTCCTTGAACTCTTCTCAGTAGCAGTCATGGATCCCTTTGAACAGAATCTCAACCCTTTCAGATAATCCTAACGCAAATAACTAACTGCTGGAGGAACTCAGCGGGTCGGGCAGCATATGTGGAGGGAAATGGACGGCTGATGTTTTGGGTTGAGCCCCTTCATCTGGACTTGAAGAGGAGAAGGGAGATAGCCGGTGTAAAGAGATGAGGGGAAGGGGTGGGGTGAGGGCTGGCAGGTGATGGCTGGATCCAGGTTCAAGAGTCAGGAGGCCACGTTGCAGCTGTATAAAACTTTGGTGAGGCCGCACTTGGAGTATTGTGTGCAGTTCTGGTCGCCCCATTACAGGAAGGACGTGGAGGCTTTGGAGAGGGTGCAGAAGAGGTTCACCAGGATGCTGCCTGGATCAGAGGGCATGAGCTATAAGAAGAGGTTGGACAAACTTGGGTTGTTCTCTCTGGAGTGGCGGAGGCTGAGGGGAGACCTGGTAGAGGTTTATAAGGTTATGAGAGGCACAGATAGAGTAGAGAGCCAGTATCTTTCTCCCAGGGTCAAAATGTCTAATACCAGAGAACATGCATTTAAGGTGAGGGGGGTAAGTTCAAAGGAGATGTGCGGGGCAAGTTTTTTACACAGAGAGCGGTGGGTGCCTGGAATGGGCTGCCAGGGGTGGGGGTGGAGGCAGATACGATAGTGGGGTTTAAGAAGCTGTTGGACAGACCCGTGAATGTGCAGGGAACGGAGGGATGTGGGTCATTTGCAGGCAGAAGGGATTTAGTTTAATTTGGCATTGTGGTCGGCACAGACATAGTGGGCCGAAGGGCCTGTTCCTGTGCTGTCCTGTTCTGTGTTGAGCTGGCGGGTGATAGGTGGATCCGGGTGAGGAGGGGTGATGGGGGATGCAGGAGGCTGGGAGGTGAGAGGTGGAGGTGACAGGGGGTTGCAGATGGTAGGATCCAATAGGAGAGGAAGGTGGACCGTGGAACCGAATGGGGGGGTGGTGGGGAGGACAGATGGAAACAGTGGGGGTGAGGGACCCCAGTGGGAGGGGTGTGTGGGTGGAGGAGGGGGAAGAATCAGGGTGATGGGGGCTGGGTGGGTGTAGGAGGAACTGGTCTATCTCCCCTCTATCTTTCCGTCCAGATAAGGGGCCTCAGCCTACACTTCCCGCTGCCTCGGGAAAGCAGCCGACACAATCAGGACCCCTCCCACCCCGGACATTCTCTCTTCTCCCCTCTCCCATCGGGCAGAAGATACAGAAGATACGGCAAAACACTAATCACTACGGTTTAGCAACACTATGATCACCTTGCACTAAAATGGACTTTGTTATTTTTGTTCTGGTAAAAATTGTGTATAATTTATGTTTATGTTTTTCTTGTGAATGCTGCTTATCTGAGGCTCTGTGCCTGTGATGCTGCTGCAGGTAAGTTTTTCATTGCACCTGTGCACACATGGACTTGTGCATCTGACAGTAAACTCGACTTTGACTTCAAAAGCTTGAGAACACGTACCACCAGGCTCGAGGACAGCTTCTATCCCGCTGTTATTGGACTTTTGCTCAGACCTCTCATACATTAAAAGATGGACTCTTGATCTCCCAGTCTACCTCATCGTGGCCCTTGCACCTTATTGTCTGCCTGCACTGCACTTTCTCTGTAACTGTAACACTACATTCTGCACCCTGTTTTTCCTTCAGTACTACCTCAATGTACTGATGTACGGAATGGTCTGTCAGAATGGCACGCAGACAAAGGCTTTTCACTTTATCTCGGTACATGTGACAATAATAAAACAATTACCAACTCTGGTGGTGTGCCGCAGGGATCGGTGCTGGGTCCACTGATTGTCATCTATAGTAACTATTTGGAAGGGAATGTAGTTGACATGGTTAAAAAGTTTGCAGATGACTGTAATGCTGGTGGTATAGGGGATGGTGAAGAAGGTTATCTAAAGTTACAACAAGGATCTGGATGAACCAGGGAAGTGGGCCAAGGAATAGCGGATGGAATTTAACTCGGACAAGGGTGGGGTGTTGCATTTTGGGAAGTTAAACCAGGGCAGGACTTACACAGTGAATGTCAGGGCTCTGGAAAGTGTTGTAGAACAGAGGGACCTCGGGGTACAGGTACATAGTTCCCTGAGAGTGGTGACACAGGAAGACAGGGTGGTGAATAAGGCATTTGGAATGCCGGCCTTCATTGGTCAGGGCACTGAGTACAGGGATGTGACGCTACAGCTGTACAAGTCGTTGGTGAGACCGCACTTGGAGTACTGTGTGCAGTTCTGGTCGCCCAGCTATAGGAAGGATGTGATTAAGCTGTAAAGGGTAAAGAGATTCACTACGTTACCAGGACTGGAGGGTTTGAGTTATAAGGAGAGGCTGGACAGGCTGGGACTGTTTTCCCTGGAGCGTAGGAGGCTGAGGGGTGACCTTATAGAGGTTTGTAAGATCATGAAGGGTGTAGATATGGTCATAGTCTTTTTTCCAGGGTAGTGGTCTAAATCTAGAGGGAGTAGGGTTAAGGTGAGAGGGAGGTGTTCGAAGGGGAATGTTCTTTAGACACAGAGAGTGGGTGATACCTGGAACTCACTGCCAGACGAGGAGGTGGAATCAGAGACAATGGGCAAGGCATAGAAGGTGCTGATGTGGGCGTGGGGTTTGTGTAGCTGGGCAAACATTTCCGCATGGACGTCGTGAGTGGTAGGGCCTGTTTGTGTGCCAGACAACGTGGTGACTCTCAGACGCTCCCAGAGGTTGTGATGGAGCCCTCTGACACGTTGTGGGCCAACGTTTGAGCCTGTCTGGCCTTGGGATGGGACACCTCTCCCAATTTATGTACTGGTCCCCCAGCTGTCTGAGGTTGACCAGGTGCTCAAGACAGGGTTCAGTGCTCTTTCAAACTTTGTCCTTAACCCAGGAGCCTGTTCTGAACCCCTCGTTAATCTCTGATTGGCTTCCCTCTGAAGTGAGCAGCTGTGGGGGGGGGCGGGCGGCGTTGCTTCTGCCGACTGTTACATCGGTAATTGATTCATTATTGTCACAAGTACCGAGGTACGGTGAAAAACTTTGCTGTGCATGCCATCCATACAGATCATTTCATCACATCAGTGCATTGAGGTAGTACAAGGGAAAAGCAATAACAGAATGCAGAATAAAGTGTTCCAGTTACAGAGAAAGTGCAGTGCAGGCAGACAATAAGGTGCAAGGGCCACGACGAGGTAGATTGTGAGGTCGGGAGTCCATCTTATCGTTCAATAGTCATAACAGCGGGATAGAAGCTGTCCTTGAGCCTGGTTGTACGTGCTTTCAGGCTTTTGTATCTTCTGCCTGATGGGAGGGGGGAGAAGAGAGAATGTCTGGTGTGGGAGGGGTCTTTGATGATGCTGGCTGCTTTCCCGAGGCAGCGGGAAGTGTAAACAGAGTCCACAGAGGGGAGGCTGGTTTTGCGTAGTGGTCTGGGCTGTGTCTACAACTCTCTGCAGTTTCTTGCGGCCTAGGGCAGAGCAGTTGTAGGCTGTGGGATTTAAATGAACTCTGTGCCTTCTACTTTCTCCCCACCCCTGCCTGCGCTCTTGACTCTCTCATCCCCTTGCACACTCCTGCGATCTCCATTACGCCCCGCCGTTCACAGCCCACAGCCTGCCTGTGAAGTTTGTCCTTGTTCTGCCAGATGACAGACTCTCTCCTCGAGGGCCCCTGTCTGGGGCGAACTTCCTGCCCTCTCTCCTGGGCTGTGGGGAGTTGGGTAGAGGGAGGGGGCGTGAAGTTGTCTTCGATAGCTCCAGTGTGATGGGAGGGGCTGTGTCATGCCGCGGGAGGGGTGGCAAGGAGGGAGGGCAAGGGAGTAAACTGAATCTCTCCCCAGCGCACGTGGCTGAGATTTACCCCTCAGCCAATCACAATCAGGTGATCTGAGTTGTTTCTGTCCGTGGGAGCTTGCTATGCGCACAATTTGACTGACAGATTTCCTCACAGCAACAGTGCTGTATTGGTTGTGAATTGTTCGGAAGGGGCTTGGGTGGGGAGGTGGGGTGGGGACACACAGGGGAGTGAGGTGTTGTGGGTTGGGGGGTGGCCTCCCCCAGGACATCGCCCAGTGGCCTAACTCTTGTGCTCCTTCCACAGCTGACCTGTGTACTTCACTGATGGACGGAGGGATGGTTCACAGTCACGCACCCGTCAGAGGACCGATGGACGATTGTTCTCCTGCCAGTGGCTGCCGCCTCCTGCAAACTCTTCTTGACTCTCTGTTGTACGACATTGGCCGCCAAGAGCGGCCCAGTGGCATCGGACGCCCATTGGGCAGACGCCATGGCACTTGGCCATCAAGACCTTTTTTCTCCGACTATAACTGAGCTGGATTCGAGTGGACCCTTCCCCCCCCCATCTCCCTCGCTGTTCACCTGGGTGCCCATCATCATCACCAACGTTGGACAATTCCAAGATGGTGCAGGGGAGGGCAGAGGTCACTGATCCACAAGCTGACCTCCCATTGGCTGGCCTACTCTGGCCCACCGGAACAGAAGGGGAGGGGTGGGTGGGGAGCGCACAGGGGTAAAACGGGCATCTTAACGCCTGCTTCTGGGCCATGGAACCTTCGAGAGTGTCAGTCGGGTCCAGGATTAAAGGGGAGGTGTGGGAAGGGGGAGGAAGGGGTAGAGGCTGGATATGGGAGTCCATGGTTCCCCAGACTTTCCCTGTTCCCCACTCCTGGGGTCCATGGGGCAAAATTTTGGGGGGAGTTCCCCCTCCTGTCCCACCCCTTGGTTTGTCCCCAACCAGTGGGGCCGTTCAGAAGGGTCACTCTTGTAATGCAGGAGAAAACTCGGGAGGGAGCAGATGTGTGCACAGCAAGATCCCACAATCCCAACTCTCAGTGATGAAACTGAGTGATCTGTTTCAGTGATGTTGGGATGGGGCCTCAGGATAGCTGGGGGAGCGCGTGCTGCGGGGGGGGGGGGGGCGCGGTGGGGAGGGACCGGCGGTGAGGAGGGAGCGCCGCACTGGGGAGGGGTGGTGAGGAGGGAGCACCGCACTGTGGGAGGGGTGGTGAGGAGGGAGCACCGCACTGTGGGAGGGGTGGTGAGGAGGGAGCACCGCACTGTGGGAGGGGTGGTGAGGAGGGAGCACCGCACTGTGGGAGGGGCAGTGAGGAGGGAGCGCCGCGCTGCGGAAGGGGATGCTTCGCCAGTCTCCCCTCCCTGTAAGTTGGTGTTTGGGGAGGAGGGGTGGGAGGGGGCAGCTGCTGTTTTCATCAGTGTCCTGAGGCCAACATTCGGCCTCAGTCAACATCACCGAAACAGACCGTCACACTGCTGTTTGTGGGGTCTTGCTGTGCACAGCATTGTTTTTGCATTCCTTGCATTACAAGTGTGGCTACGTTTAAGGAGTGGGCATTGTGTGTGTGTGATTGTATGTGAGTGTGCAGTTATATGTGCGTGTCTGTTGCTTTTCTGTATACATGTGTACATGTATGTATATATGTGTATGTGTGTGTGTTTGTATGTGCATTTGTGAGTATATTCATGTATGCATGTGTGCCTGCATGCATTTGTGTGTGTGTGAACACGTGTGTGGTGAATGTGTATGTGTGGTGAACGTGTGTGTGTGTGTGGTTTAACGCCCACTCACCAGACCCTGTTGTCTGGTCCCCCTTACCTGCTCCCCCTCCTCTCTAAGCCTGACCAGTTTGGGAATGAGCACAGCCTTCGCCCCGTGCCCCCCAACCCCCCACCGGCCCCTCCCGCTCCCCAGGATGGGAATGGGATCACCTCCCCCCAGACCCCGCGGGACATCCTGCGCTGGGGAGACGGGGAGGGGGGATGTGACCCTCGCACCCCGCAGGGAGCCGCGTGTGTTGGACAGGGATTCCCGATTTTTCCTCCCACCACAACCACTCAGCCTCTGCATTGTCCCTCCTGTGACCCACCCCCCCCCCCCCCCCGCCCCCAGAGAGGGCAGATCCTTCCTAATGTAACTCAGAACCCGGTCTGCTTCTGGTGTCCTGGGGCAGGGAGAGGACAGGAGGGTGGGACCCCCTCCTCCCCACACTGTACTGTACGATGGTGAACCTAACACAACAATAAAACCTTTGTACTTTGGAGACGTTTTGAGGGATTGTTGGGGTGCAGGTCACGGAGAGATGGGAAGTGAGAACATCCGTTCCCTCACCCCAGCCCAGACCACGACACCAATAAAAAACCTGTCACAACTTCAGTTACTGCACGGAATTGTGAGCCGAGAAGCTGAGTGCAGAGGGAAATGGTGGGGAAAGGTTCAGAGAGAGTCCTGGATCTTAGGGCTGGAGGGACTGAGTTCTGGAGAGAGGTTGTGGAGGCTGGGACTTCATTCCTTGGAGTGCAGGTGGTTGAGGGACCTTATAGAGGTGTATAACATCATGAGGGGCACAGACAGGGTGAATGCACACAGTCTTTTTCCCAGGGTTGGGGAATCAAGAACTAGAGGGCACAGGTTTAAGGTGAGAGATTTAACAGGAACTTGAGAGGCAACTTTTTCACCCAGAGGGTGGTCAGTATATGGAACGAGCTGCCAGAGGAAGTGGTTGAGGCAGGTTCATTAACAACGCTTAAAAGATACATGGATAGGAAAGGTTTAGATATGGGCCAAACGCGGGCAAGTGGGACTGGCTTGGTGGCCACCATGGAAGAGTTGGGCTGAAGGGCCTGCTTCCGTGCTGTCTGACTCGCTGACTCGGAGTCCCTTTGCACCTCTGATTTCTGAATCCTCTCCCCGTTTAGAAGATAGTCTGCACCTTTATTGTCCCCACCACAGTGCACAATCCCCACACTGTGCTCCATCTGCCACTTCTTTGCCCACTCTCCCATCCGTCCAGTGAGAGTGACCCACCAGAGAATGGCTTCCATCTGGGAGCCCAAATAAAACTCTCCGGGTTCTTGCTCACCAAGTACTCTGGGCAAGCTGGTATTTATTTCAATTAATGAGTGTGTTGGCTGGTGGTGTATTTACTATCTTAATCTTTTAAAATTTACTGTCGCTAATCTGCAAAATTAGTGAGAATCGGTGGAAGGGATTGTTTAAACTTCTGCACAGAGTGGCAGTAGGTCAGAGAGAGAGAGAGAGATAGATGGATAGATAGATGTAGAGGCCAGAGGGAGTTACAGATATGGCGGGGAGGGGGTGTCGGTGAATTGTCTACCACGGTTCCGGGGTGAAGTAAATGATGCGTGGAGAGAGAAGTTTCAGGATACAAAAGCCTTCGAGGGGTGTGGGGTGAGATCGAGGATGTGGCATCGGAATAGATGATGGATTGAATGGTGGGACGGCCATGAAGGTCCGGATGGCCCATATCTGCTCTGTGTCCCAGCTGGAAGTGTCTGGAGCCTCCCACCTCAGCGCCGATCGTCCCTCCCCTTCTCTCCGTCTTGGAGAGTGAGGACCCTGGGCTTCCTGCTGTTCCCCACACCCACTCTGTGAAGTCGGGTACTCCCTGCCCAAGGAACGCAGACACCAGCAGTGGTAATGTAATCCGAGCAAGCTTTATTTTGCAGGAATCAGTTGGAAATGTCACTGGGTGCAACATTGGGAAAAAAAATGAGGCTGGGAATTCTGGCCTACATCACTGCACTGTACAGTCAGAGCTAGCAACAGCTCCACACACACACACACACACACACACACACACACACACACACACACACACACACACACACACACACACACACACACACATCCATCTACACCTTTCCTATCCATGTACCTGTCCAAATGTCTTTTAAATGTTGTATTGTACCTGCCTCGTCACTTCCTCTGGCAGCTCGTTCCATATACACACCACCCTCTGCGTGATAAACACCCCTCAGGTCCCCTTTAAATCTTTCCCCACTCTTAGACCTGCGGCCTTTAGATTTAGACTCCCCTACCCTGGGAAGCTGACTGTGACCATCCACCTTATCCATGGCCCTTCACGTAGACAACCTCTACCGCCCTTCCCTCGTCAACCCTCTTGGTCACCTCTTGAAAAAAATCCAATCAATTTCATGAGATGCAATTTCCCACGCACAAAGCTGTGCTGCCTAACCCTCAGCAGCCCTCACCTTTCCAAATGCTGGTAGATCTGTCCCTCAGAATCCCCTCCTGTAACTTTCCCACCACTGATGTGCCATTCACCAGCCTGTCGTTCCCTGACTTGTCCCTGCAGCCCTTCTTAAATAAAGGCACAACATTCACCCCCCTCCAGTCTCCTGGTACCTCAGCTATGGCTAACGATGATGCAAATATCTCCGCCAGGGTCCCAGTGATTTCTTCCCCAGCTCCCCAGGATACACGTGGTCAGGCCCTGGGGCCTTATTCACCTTTCATCTGCTTTAAGACCCACAGCACCTCCTCATTTCTAATGTGGATATGTTTCAAGACATCACTACTCTTTTCCCTGAATCCTTTCCATGACCTTCTCCGACGTTAAGAGATGAGAAATATTCAGTCTCTCTCACACACACACACACACACACACACACACACACACACACACTCGCATTCATACACACACACACGTGCACACACACACACACACACACACACACACACACACACACACACACAAAGTAAAGCAGACAATAAACACAAGCACAGACACTAACACACACAATCACGAAATGGCAGACAATTATGCACACTCAGAGACAGGCATGCTCTTGCACACAACCATGTTGACACATACACACACACGGACATACAGAAACACACACGCACACACATACACAGCCACACACATACACATAAACACAGACACAGGCAAACACAAAACTACAGATCTAAGATAACACTGAGTGGGACATCAGTCAGCAGTGGATGTACCCTGCCCCATCATTACTGTGATGACGTCTCCTTGATTTGAACTCCATGTCCTGTGGGGCGATGAGCCTGGGAGACTTGAGAGACTGCAGATGCTGGAATCTGGAGCAACACGCAACCTGCTGGAAAAACTCAGCGGATCAGACGACATCTGTGGAGGGAAATGGATGGTTGACATTTCAGGTCGAGACCCTTCAATCAGGACTGAGTGTAGAGGGAAGAGGTGGCCATTGTAAGGAGGCTGCTATCTTGCCCCTTGTGACTTAAACTCCCCGCCTGGCTCCATCTCCCCATTATCTCCCACCTCACCTGGTTCCACCTGTCACCTTCCAGCCCCTCCCTCTCCCCTCTCAGTCCTGATGCAGGGTCCCGGCCCAAAACGTTGACCTCCACAGACACTGCCCGACCTGCTGAGTTCCTCCAGCGGTTTGGTGAGTGAGTGCAGGATGCCAGCCCTGTCCCAGTGTGGAGACGCAGTCACTGACCAGCACCGATGCAGCTCCCAGCCCGGGGACGTGCAGTCAGGCAAGGTGCACAGCAAGATCCCACAGGCAGCAGTCAGATAATGTCCGCTGCAGTGATTTCGTGAGGTTGGGCGAGGATAAATCTCCCGCAGGACACTGGGGAGACCCCTCCCCTCCCGCAGCGCAGCGCTCCCTCCTTGCCGCCTCCCCTCCAGCATGGAGCTCCCTCCTTGCTGCCTCTCCTGGGATAACCGCCCTTTGCCGGGGGCAACCACCCAGATTCCCCTCCCTCACTGACCCTGCACTTGGGCAACGATCCCTGAAGTTAACCTTCTGGTGCTGTGAGAGCATCTCTCGACCGACACACGCTGAGCAGCACCTACACTGCGTACATCAGCACACCTCCCACAGGTGACTAGCAGTGGGACGATCTCAGGCAGGGGGATTCGAGTTTGTTTGATATCCTGTAGCATCTCCTCGATCCTCGCCCAGAGACTCCCCTGAACACAAATCCACCTTTAGAATGAATGACGTCCCGTGGTTGGTAGTTCCACGTGTCCCATGTCCCACAGGGTGAACGGTTCCCTCTGCGTCTTTTGGCTGCTGAGGTTCCTGCACTTCTTGTCGTGTGTTGGGAGAGTCGTGCGGAGACAGGGTGGCTGGTTTCTCTCCAGGAGATGCCTGTAGTTGGTCCAGGTCTTCAATGGAAAGGTCAGGGTTCATCACTGACCAATGGACCATGAGCTTATTGCTCGATTTCCCAGCAGATTTCCCCAGCGGTTGGCCGTGCTGGACGGGCCTCCTTCCTCAGACACCCCCACCCCTGAGGCGGACCCCTCCCCTTCCTGTGTCCGATCACAGGGAGGGGGACGGAGGAAACGATTCAAGGAGGTGCTCAAAGCCTCCGGGAAGGAATGAAGCCTCCCCACCTGCTCCTGGGAATCTTGAAGCGGAGGAGGTTCAGGATGGGATGGAGAACGGGGGTCCATGCATTGGGAGGTCCTGTGTAAGGAGCCCAACACCTCGCCACCTTCTCCCCCACCCGTCCCATCAGAACCTTCCTGTCCCATCTGTGGCCCCACATCATCTGCCTCAGAACACTCAGAACCGGAATGGAAGAAAGCCATCCAGTCCTCCTGGACTGTGCTAACAGGATGACTGGGACGTACAACGGAAACTGGGCCATTCGGCTCATCCAGTACATGCAAGCACTCAAGCTTCTTGTGCAGCTTTCCCTCCTGTTCACCACAGCTCTCCCTTGTGGAAGTGAGTCCACAGCCTCACTGTTCATTGGATAAGGAAGTTTGACTGTCCCGTCACACACTCCCGGGGTCAGACACAGAGCGAGGCTCCCTCCACACCGTCCCATCACACACTCCCGGGGTCAGACATAGAGTGAAGCTCCCTGTACACCGTCCCATCACACACTCCCAGGGTCAGACACAGAGTGAAGCTCCCTCCACACCGTCCTGTCACACATTCCCAGGGCAGGGACAACACTGGTTAGAACCCTAAGAGCAGTGTTGCCCATTTACCAAAAATGCTCTTTAAAAATCCTGATTAATTGCATTTCTGTGGAATATAACCTAGAATATGAAAGTCTACTGTGACCACAGCCTCACCGCTCGTTGGATAAGGAAGTTTTTTTCCTTAAG